>NW_028165262.1:45000-157500 GCF_964263955.1 Coregonus lavaretus
ACAAAAATCTATATTTTGCACAAAAAAAGAAAAAAGTCCTGAAGAAACATTGCTTTTTGTGAACACATTTTCTACAGAAAAATGGCTAAATGTATGTTCCAATTTTAGAATGTCTTTCCTTTTTTTATTTGACAGTTTATAAAGATTTAGCCTGTGTTGTAATCTGCATGACATAGTTATGTCAATAGTGATGAAGGTCTCAACTGTCAACAGCATGTTGTAATACTTGTCTTATGACACTGCTATGAAGGCGTTTTGCAATTTACCAAACAGATAGTCTCTCAGCAGGCTACAGTTATTTTATCAAATAGATGTCATAATAAGCCCTTAGTTTTATACAAAAAAATGAGATACAATATAAATAAAGGGTTTTGGTGTCCAACGAAATAATTCAATTCAAGTGAAAAATGCCCCTTCTGTAGACCGTTCTGGAGTCAGCTCAAAGTTAATTATCTTATTTTTACTACCATGAAACTGTTCCGCGTGACCACGTGCTTTTTTATAATTTCCATTTGATCTAAATATGTAAGCTTCTCTCGCCTATCGCCTTACGTCGGGCCTCTATCGCAATGTCTATTTGTCAGATATGGTACCGAAAGCACAAATCGGAGAGCCCAGTTGGTTTCTACCCGCCCTCTCAGACACGTTGCCGTAGGAGAGGCTGCACGGGGTGTACGCCACTACATCACGGCGTTCACCGCATCCTACAACGACCCGGGGGAGTCCAGCCATGAGCCGAGTGTCCTGAAGTCACCGCTCATAGGAGACGAAGGGGAAGCCACTATAGTCACTTCTGGTAAGTTAGTACGCTATGAGACAATTATCTCTCACGGAATGGGAGATGTATGAGCGCACTGGCGCTGACATAGGCTACGGAACCGGACGGATCTGTAAGGACGCACACACGTGCTGTACAGCCCAGTACGAGAGTTGTATGATAACGTAGTAGTTCTATGTTTGATCCATTTGCTTTGGAATATAGAAGCTGTTATTGTACGATTGTTTTTCACATATCTTTATTGGGGAGGTCTGGGAACAAAGGTGCGAGGTAAGAATGTTATTTCGGCATATGATGAGGCGTTCAGGGTTGAGGTCAGAGGAATTGATACATAGTATCGGTTGGGTGGCTACAATTGTTTCATTCATGCTGGTTACATTGTAGCAATGAGCTTTCGGTGTTTCTAGATTATTCTATCGTGGCAAGTTAGATCAAACCGGGTTGTCTTTGTCTATAAATGTGTAATAGACTATACCGTTTATTAAGTCTGATAATTTTAACTGCTCTAATACAATTCAAATAGAATTAGAATATAATTAGATGTTTCATTTGTGTGTCTGGTCGGTGTCCGGTGTCCGGTGCTTACTGTACATGTGAATTGGCAAGGCAAGGTAAAAACAAGCTCGTGTGTGTGTGTCTGCCATGTTCAGCTTTTCTTTATTACATAATCTTAGACAATGATCCCTTTCTATAGAGTTCGTAGAGACGCTTTGTACAGATAGGGCACGCTATATGTAAAGACTGTATTCTGTTGTTTGAATGTATTGAGTTGATATCGATTGATTAGCACTAGCAGTAGTTTAGGCATTTTTTATTTTTTAATCTTGATATTCAATCATAACTCCCATGTGTATTCAATTGTAAAATACAGCAGAGGGACAAGTCGAGAAATATCTGTGTTACACAGTGAAGGCATTTCACCTTACCCATTTCTATTATCATTTTACAGTCAAAGGACTCTTAACTTCCGTTGAGGCCTCGGCTTCAATACATTATACACTAGCATTACAAAATCATTAAGCCTTCATAACAATTTTTTAAATAAAACATGCTTTTATAGAGATTAAGTTGTGCAATATGCTCCAGCCAGTATACTATTCTGTTATCACCGAACAGTATAATTCCCATCGGCTTTGCCTGAAAACCATTACACCCCGGATAACCAGAGTGGTGTAATATCTGTATCCGACTGTTAGAGTGGGGCCCTATACAGTCCAAGGAAATGGATTCTTAATGTATCTGAGTCTGAAATGTGGGTTTTAGGAGAAATCTAGGAACAAATCTAGCAGGACATGTGTTTTTGTTATCGCAGAGAAAGAACAGAAAACATCTTACATAATAACTTGCTAAAGTGATATAATGAGGTGCCCTGTGTAATGATTTTGGGAAAATGTGTGCCCTATAAAGTCCTATAACTAGCCTATTTTGTGTACTGGGTGCCTAACCCTTACTTTAAATTAATGGCATAACGCATGTTATTGACGTGAAAGCTGGTGGTTTCCTGTATGAATCACAGGACCGGGTTTACAGAGCCAGATTAAGCCTAGTCCTTGGACTAAAATGCACTTTCAATTGAGATTCATCATTGAGAATTAGGGATTAATATTTTCCCGAAAAATCTACCAAGTTTCTATACTGGGAATAGTTCATATTTATCCCGAGAGTCCCGGGAAATACCACAAAAAAAAAATCGGAAGTGCCCATTAAAGGATTTAAAACCAAGATATGGTCACTATGCCAGGGTTCTCCAAAAATGAAATTGTTGCTGCGCCACTATGTAAAGATTTCACAGCAAGTGAAACTGATATTTAGTGACAGAGTAACTTTGATCGCCAATGACATTGTCGTGAATTGCGAAACAGGCCGTTCATAAATTCAGAGCGTTATCATGTTCCTCAATTAATGCTGCGCATTTTAGCAGTAGGCGTTAGGCTGTCACAGAACACACCCGGGTATGCTATACCGTTGTCGAATCGTACAAACTTTGTAATGGCAGTCAAACAAATGTCAAATGATCAAAGTTGCTAAGCTTGCTAGATAACCTCCAACGAATGACAGAATATCTCCTATATGGCAAAATCGAGTTCATGATTATACAGATAGGCCTACAGATCAGCCTCACGAATAACGGGAGATTAAGAGAGGAAATTGTTTAAATATCAAGGTATCTTAACCGGGACCAACTATGTAAAAAAACAAAATGTATATCTACCAGCCAGCTACTCTCATACGGTTTGTTGATCACATATTCTATACCGAAGATCTCATATGGGCACCAAGCAAGACGTACAGCGCAGAGAAGTGGGTGAAATGTTATAGCGGTATTTTGACATGCATAGGCGAGACGTGCTTTGATAATGCAACCTATGGATTACAGAAATACATTAGGAATTTTCATGCGAGACAGGAGTCAGGATTTTGTGTTTCAGTGGGTTGGGAAGATAGGAAAATAGCCTCGGCTCTTTATAAGGCTACTACGAGTCAATAGATACATAATACTCTTGATTTAGGCTACATCGTTGCATGCTAAATGTTTCTGATCAGGTGATAGATGAGCAAATGAATAAATGCGCTACCACTTACACGTGTCCAGCCAGAGATCAATTAACCAAACATACAGACAGAGATTAAACGAAACAAAATCACATTGATTGATTAACGGACAAGTCGCAGGCTTTTGGTTGGGAGTAGGACAGGCTGAAGAGCAAAAATCCACTTGTATAACATGCTAGCAAAATGTTCCGATCAGCTAATAAAGGAGCAAATTAGACTAAAGATGATCATTAGCACTCACCTCCATTTAGATAACATGTCACCAGCCTAATTGTTACCAGATACCAAAAGGAGATTCAGGTGAAAACAACAATCTGACATTGATTGATTTATCTACAGTCCCCCCACGCTTGTCTCAAAGCAGCGCGATGGCACTGTCCCAATCAAAACGGTGCTGAAATCATAATCTAGGTCAGGGGTTCCCAAACCTTTTCACTCGGCCCCCCTTCCAGCATTCAGGAACATCATCATATTTCAAGAGTAAGTTTAAAGCCAGACTGAGTTCCTTTAAAAAAGTTTTAAAAAATATGTATTTGCACCCGCCTAGTTTATTTTTAACCCTTACATGAAACGAATGACAAAATGTTTCTCTCTTGCCCATAAACAAACTAGGTTTTCTATATTGTGTTGCAGGTAATGATAATAATGTACTGTATATTGTGTTGCAGGTACATGATAATAATGTACTGTATATTGTGTTGCAGGTACATGATAATAATGTACTGTATATTGTGTTGCAGGTTCATGATAATAATGTACTGCATATTGTGTTGCAGGTTCAGGATAATAATGTACTGTATATTGTGTTGCAGGTGCATTAAAATAATGTACTGTATATTGTGTTGCAGGTGCATGATAATAATGTACTGTATATTGTGTTGCAGGTGTGTGATAATAATGTACTGTATATTGTGTTGCAGCTGCATGATAATAATGTACTGTATATTGTGTTGCAGCTGCATGATAATAATGTACTGTATATTGTGTTGCAGGTGCGTGATAATAATGTACTGTATATTGTGTTGCAGCTGCATGATAATAATGTACTGTATATTGTGTTGCAGGTGTGGGATAATAATGTACTGTATATTCTGTTGCAGGTGTGTGATAATAATGTACTGTATATTGTGTTGCAGCTGCATGATAATAATGTACTGTATATTGTGTTGCAGGTGTATGATAATAATGTACTGTATATTGTGTTGCAGGTGTGTGATGCTCTCTAGTGGATGAGAGCCTATAGCCCTACTATACGTTGGAGGATGTCTACGTCAGACTCTGATTACTCCATTGACTACCTGGCCAGTGACAGCGAGGATAATGACAACGACAGTGGCGTGGGACTGAGCCCCGACGGACACACAGCCGACAGTACCAGGACACCACCTTCATCCTCCTTACCCCCACCCCCGTCATCATCGTCATCATCAAGGGACTCTCCCAGTAACACTGACTGTGATTCCAACCATGAGGACCCCCATAGGCTGAGCAGTGACTCGGGAGATTTCGGGGACTCCGGCCTCAGTAGGGATGGGGACAGTGATAATTCGAACGATGCTGACCCTCGACCGAGCAGGGACAGAGATTCTAGTGATGCCTCCTCTAGTTGTGGTGGCACCCCTCCAGCCACCTACGAGGGGGACCGCTGGCCCGGTGAGACCCAGGGATATAGGCCTACTGTGTATGGCCAGCAGCAGCAGAGACAGAGACGGTCACGGAGCCCGACGTCCTCCTCGCTAGCCTGGGATAGCAGCAGCAGACAGAGTGGCACTGGGCAGGGCAGGAAGAGGGCACACAGCCATGGGTGGCAGCATGCAGACCAGCATGAAGACTGTAGGAACAGAGACACACCCAAACCTGGGGAGCCTGAGAAGGATCAGCTGTTTGCCCAGAAGGTAAAGGGGTCGCCACACAGATCCTATAAATTCTAGATGTCATTCTAGAGGGTCTCCCTACTTACACAACCTGTGTCAAGTACAGTGCATATGTCAAATACCGGCAAATACTTGAGCTGTGCTTGGTGTAGTTTCCCTGGTCCAACGGAACCAACCAAGTGAGGGTTACCTTGGAAACCTAGCTCTGGAGCCTTGCTTTGTGATCAGACCAGACCTGGGTAGAAATACTGTACATTTGTTGAAGACTTTTGAAATACTCGAACTGTGCTTGATTTAGTTTTCCCGGTACAACAGAACCAATGGAATAGTCCCATAAGTACAAGCTCCAAGCTAAATCAATCGCACCTTAAATACTTTCAAATATTCTACTTACCGTATGTACTTATTGGACCCGGGTCTGACTGCGTCTGGCCTGACCATGTGACCTATGTGCTGTAGCAGTAAACAGGCGTGAGAAAATAGAGTTGTCACTCTGTTATGGTTATGATGGTCAGTGACCAATAGACTTCCTCCTCCCACACTATTGTGTTAACCTCAGTGTGAAGTCATACCGCGGGTTGCATCCCCAATGGCACCCTATTCCCTATATAGTGCACTACTTTTGACCAGGGCAGCAGGGTCCATAGGGCTCTGGTCAAAAGTAGCGTCCTATATAGGGAATAGGGCGCCATTTGGGATGCAACCACTGTGCCACTGTATGTAGATTACTATTATTTAATATTGAGCTACTAATGAGAGAGTCAGAGTAAATGGCTAGTTGATGGTACAGTATATTGGTACCAGTCTAGTTGGTGGTACAGTATATTGGTACCAGTCTAGTTGATGGTACAGTATATTGGTACCAGTCTAGCAGTATATTGGTACCAGTCTAGTTGGTGGTACAGTATAGTGGTACCAGTCTAGTTGATGGTACAGTATATTGGTACCAGTCTAGCAGTATATTGGTACCAGTCTAGTTGGTGGTACAGTATATTGGTACCAGTCTAGTTGGTGGTACAGTATATTGGTACCAGTCTAGTTGGTGGTACAGTATATTGGTACCAGTCTAGTTGGTGGTACAGTATATTGGTACCAGTCTAGTTGGTGTTACAGTATATTGGTACCAGTCTAGTTGGTGGTACAGTATATTGGTACCAGTCTAGTTGATGGTACAGTATATTGGTACCAGTCTAGTTGGTGGTACAGTATATTGGTACCAGTCTAGTTGGTGGTACAGTATATTGGTACCAGTCTAGTTGGCGGTACAGTATATTGGAACCAGTCTAGTTGATGGTACAGTATATTGGTACCAGTCTAGTTGGTGGTACAGTATATTGGTACCAGTCTAGTTGGTGGTACAGTATATTGACACCAGTCTAGTTGATGGTACAGTATATTGGTACCAGTCTAGTTGATGGTACAGTATATTGGTACCAGTCTAGTTGGTGGTACAGTATATTGGTACCAGTCTAGTTGATGGTACAGTATATTGGTACCAGTCTAGTTGGTGGTACAGTATATTGGTACCAGTCCAGTCTAGTTGATGGTACAGTATATTGGTACCAGTCTAGTTGGTGGTACAGTATATTGACACCAGTCTAGTTGGTGGTACAGTATATTGGTACCAGTCTAGTTGGCGGTACAGTATATTGGAACCAGTCTAGTTGATGGTACAGTATATTGGTACCAGTCTAGTTGGTGGTACAGTATATTGGTACCAGTCTAGTTGGTGGTACAGTATATTGGTACCAGTCTAGTTGATGGTACAGTATATTGGTACCAGTCTAGTTGGTGGTACAGTATATTGGTACCAGTCTAGTTGGTGGTACAGTATATTGGTACCAGTCTAGTTGATGGTACAGTATATTGGTACCAGTCTAGTTGGTGGTACAGTATATTGACACCAGTCTAGTTGGTGGTACAGTATATTGGTACCAGTCTAGTTGGTGGTACAGTATATTGACACCAGTCTAGTTGGTGGTACAGTATATTGGTACCAGTCTAGTTGGTGGTACAGTATATTGGTACCAGTCCATGTACATTATGTAATAGATATGATATAAACTACAGACATGCCAAGTTGCCAACAGAATGCTGTAAATGCAACTGACTCATCAGATGAAAGGAATTCTGAGTGAGGTACATTATTGATTTATAGAAGAGGATTGTGTTTGCTTCCCAAATGCCACCTTATTCCCTAGATAGTGCACTACACCCTATTGGTCCTGGTCAAAAGTAGTGCACTACACCCTATTGGTCCTGGTCAAAAATTAGTGCACTAGCACCCTACTATGGGCGGTGGTTAAAACAAAGAGCATTATGAATGGAACAGGGTGCCATTTGGGATGCAGATGATGTGTAGCTTTAAGTAGACAATGTGTCATTTATAGGAGAAGATATGGCTATAACGCTAGTTGTTTTAATCAGAAGATATGGCTATAACGCTAGTTGTTTTAATCAGAAGATATGGCTATAACGCTAGTTGTTTAAATCAGAAGATATGGCTATAACGCTAGTTGTTTAAATCAGAAGATATGGCTATAACGCTAGTTGTTTTAATCAGAAGATATGGCTATAACGCTAGTTGTTTTAATCAGAAGATATGGCTATAACGCTAGTTGTTTTAATCAGAAGATATGGCTATAACGCTAGTTGTTTTAATCAGAATATATGGCTATAACGCTAGTTGTTTTAATCAGAAGATATGGCTATAACGCTAGTTGTTTTAATCAGAAGATATGGCTATAACGCTAGTTGTTTTAATCAGAAGATATGGCTATAACGCTAGTTGTTTAAATCAGAAGATATGGCTATAACGCTAGTTGTTTTAATCAGAAGATATGGCTATAACGCTAGTTGTTTAAATCAGAAGATATGGCTATAACGCTAGTTGTTTAAATCAGAAGATATGGCTATAACGCTAGTTGTTTTAAATCAGAAGATATGGCTATAACGCTAGTTGTTTAAATCAGAAGATATGGCTATAACGCTAGTTGTGTTAATCAGAAGATATGGCTATAACGCTAGTTGTTTTAATCAGAAGATATGGCTATAATGCTAGTTGTTTTAATCAGAAGATGTGGCTATAACGCTAGTTGTTTTAATCAGAAGATGTGGCTATAACGCTAGTTGTTTAAATCAGAAGATATGGCTATAACGCTAGTTGTTTTAATCAGAAGATATGGCTATAACGCTAGTTGTTTTAATCAGAAGATATGGCTATAACGCTAGTTGTTTTAATCAGAAGATATGGCTATAACGCTAGTTGTTTAAATCAGAAGATATGGCTATAACGCTAGTTGTTTTAATCAGAAGATATGGCTATAACGCTAGTTGTTTAAATCAGAAGATATGGCTATAACGCTAGTTGTTTAAATCAGAAGATATGGCTATAACGCTAGTTGTTTTAAATCAGAAGATATGGCTATAACGCTAGTTGTTTAAATCAGAAGATATGGCTATAACGCTAGTTGTGTTAATCAGAAGATATGGCTATAACGCTAGTTGTTTTAATCAGAAGATATGGCTATAATGCTAGTTGTTTTAATCAGAAGATGTGGCTATAACGCTAGTTGTTTTAATCAGAAGATGTGGCTATAACGCTAGTTGTTTAAATCAGAAGATATGGCTATAACGCTAGTTGTTTTAATCAGAAGATATGGCTATAACGCTAGTTGTTTTAATCAGAAGATGTGGCTATAACGCTAGTTGCTCTAAAGTGGTTTGGCTATAATGCTAGTTGCTAACCCCCCAGTATTCATGTAATATACAGTGAGGGGAAAAAAGTATTTGATCTTGTACGTTTGCCCACTGACAAAGACATGATCAGTCTATAATTTTAATGGTAGGTTTATTTGAACAGTGAGAGACAGAATAACAACAAAAAAATCCAGAAAAACGCATATCAAAAATGTTATAAATTGATTTGAATTTTAATGAGGGAAATAAGTATTTGACCCCTCTGCAAAACATGACTTCATACTTGGTGGCAAAACCCTTGTTGGCAATCACAGAGGTCAGACGTTTCTTGTAGTTGGCCACCAGGTTTGCACACATCTCAGGAGGGATTTTGTCCCACTCCTCTTTGCAGATCTTCTCCAAGTCATTAAGGTTTCGAGACTGACGTTTGGCAACTCGAACCTTCAGCTCCCTCCACAGATTTTCTATGGGATTAAGGTCTGGAGACTGGCTAGGCCACTCCAGGACCTTAATGTGCTTCTTCTTGAGCCACTCCTTTGTTGCCTTGGCTGTGTGTTTTGGGTCATTGTCATGCTGGAATACCCATCCACGACCCATTTTCAATGCCCTGGCTGAGGGAAGGAGGTTCTCACCCAAGATTTGACGGTACATGGCCCCGTCCATCATCCCTTTGATGCGGTGAAGTTGTCCTGTCCCTTTAGCAGAAAAACACCCCCAAAGCATAATGTTTCCACCTCCATGTTTGACGGTGGGCATGGTGTTCTTGGGGTCATAGGCATCGTTCCTCCTCCTCCAATCACGGCGAGTTGAGTTGATGCCAAAGAGCTCGATTTTGGTCTCATCTGACCACAACACTTTCACCCAGTTCTCCTCTGAATCATTCAGATGTTCATTGGCAAACTTCAGACGGGCCTGTATATGTGCTTTCTTGAGCAGGGGGACCTTGCGGGCGCTGCAGGATTTCAGTCCTTCACGGCGTAGTGTGTTACCAATTTTTTTCTTGGTGTCTATGGTCCCAGCTGCCTTGAGATCATTGACAAGGTCTTCCTGTGTAGTTCTGGGCTGATTCCTCACCGTTCTCATGATCATTGCAACTCCACGAGGTGAGATCTTGCATGGAGTCCCAGGCCGAGGGAGATTGAAAGTTATTTTGTGTTTCTTCCATTTGCGAATAATTGCACCAACTGTTGTCACCTTCTCACCAAGCTGCTTGGTGATGGTCTTGTAGCCCATTCTAGCCTTGTGTAGGTCTACAATCTTGTCCCTGACATCCTTGGAGAGCTCTTTGGTCTTGGCCATGGTGGAGAGTTTGGAATCTGATTGATTGATTGCTTCTGTGGCACTCCCTTTAAGAGTGTGCTCCTAATCTCAGCTCGTTACCTGTATAAAAGACACCTGGGAGCCAGAAATCTTTCTGATTGAGGGGGTCAAATACTTATTTCCCTCATTAAAATGCAAATCAATTTATAACATTTTTGACATGCGTTTTTTTGGATTTTTTTGTTGTTATTCTGTCGCTCACTGTTCAAATAAACCTACCATTAAAATTATAGACTGATAATTTCTTTGTCAGCGGGCAAACGTACAAAATCAGCAGGGGATCAAATACTTTTTTCCCCTCACTGTAGCTAGAGAATACTAGTTGCTAATGCTAACCCATCACTGTGTATGTTATTCCTCAGTGCATGGAGCTCCAGCGCTACCTCCATCCCCTGTCTTCCATCCTGAGAGGCCTGCGCTCTGGGAGGTACTCAGAACGTGAGTGAGTCATCTAATCTCCAAGAACTCCGTTAACCCCTCAATCCTCTCAAGCCTTCCCGTACTATACCCCCCCCCCCCCCACACACACACACACACACACACACACACAAACTTGCTCGCATACACACACATGCTCGCAGACACACACATGCTCGCAGACACACACACATGCTCGCAGACACACACACACACACACACATCTTTTCTGAATGGTGTGTGTGGTGCGTCACTACAGATCACTACTACAGATAGGTGAAGGGTAATCAGTCAAGAATCAAAGAACAGAACAGTGATCTGATCTGATCTCCAATCCTTTTAACCAGAGAGGGAGAGAGAGAGAGAGAGAGAGAGAGAGAGAGAGAGAGAGAGAGAGAGAGAGAGAGAGAGAGAGAGAGAGAGACTGGTTCAGAGAGATAAAAGGCTTGATCAAACACAGGAAGACATCGGTTGCCACCCACTATTACACAGATATGCTGTACCTAGTGGCTTCAAAGTATCTGCTGTAGTGTTGCGTGGGCCAGGTTCGTTAGTTATTGTAGAGCTGCAGAGGACTAGGGGTTAGTGGATCGGATGAGGAGGTGGCATCACAGTCCTACCAGGGTTTCTCTACCTCTTTTGTACCAGGGACTGACATTTTAAATAGGTAGCTTACAAAACTAGCTCTTAAGAACTGACTTGGAACATTTTACATTTGCATTTTACATTTTAGTCATTTAGCAGACGCTCTTATCCAGAGCGACTTACAGTTAGTGATTGCATACATTTTTCATACTGTCCCCCCGTGGGAATCGAACCCACAACCCTGGCGTTGCAAGCGCCATGCTCTACCAACTGGGGCAGCAGGTAGCTTAGTGGTTAAGAGCGTTGTGCCAGTAACCGAAAGGTCGCCGGTTCTAATCCCCGAGCCGACTAGATGAAAAATCTGTCGATGTGGCCTTGAGCAAGGCACTTAACCCTAATTGCTCCTGTAAGTCGCTCTGGATAAGAGCGTCTGCTAAAAGATAAAATAACACTGAGCTACACAGGACTAGACTCGCCGTAGACTTACCATATAGCTTACTTCTAAGAACTGACACAGTTCTTTCAAACTCATATATTCTCTCCCTTTATGGCCTTGCTCATGATATCTTTCCTCTGTCTGTCTGTCTGTCTGTCTGTCTGTCTGTCTGTCTGTCTGTCTGTCTGTCTGTCTGTCTGTCTGTCTGTCTGTCTGTCTGTCTGTCTGTCTGTCTGTCTGTCTGTCTGTCTGTCTGTCTGTCTGTCTGTCTGTCTGTCTGTCTGTCTGTCTGTCTGTCTCCCAGGTCTTAGCAGTTTCCAGGAGAGCGTTGCTATGGACCGGATCCAGAGAATAATGGGAGTCCTCCAGAACCCAAACATGAGGTAAATATCCTCTCTTCCGGTCTCTGTCTCCAACTCTCACCACATGGAACAATAACTATAGCCTGAGGTTACAGCCAGACTACATTATTTCTGTTCTACTGTCTGTTCTCCTCTAACTCTCTACAGTAGTTCATGTCTGTTCTCCTCTAACTCTCTACAGTAGTTCATGTCTGTTCTCTAACTCTCTACAGTAGTTCATGTCTGTTCTCCTCTAACTCTCTACAGTAGTTCATGTCTGTTCTCCTCTAACTCTCTACAGTAGTTCATGTCTGTTCTCTAACTCTCTACAGTAGTTCATGTCTGTTCTCCTCTAACTCTCTACAGTAGTTCATGTCTGTTCTCTAACTCTCTACAGTAGTTCATGTCTGTTCTCCTCTAACTCTCTACAGTAGTTCATGTCTGTTCTCCTCTAACTCTCTACAGTAGTTCATGTCTGTTCTCCTCTAACTCTCTACAGTAGTTCATGTCTGTTCTCTAACTCTCTACAGTAGTTCATGTCTGTTCTCCTCTAACTCTCTACAGTAGTTCATGTCTGTTCTCTAACTCTCTACAGTAGTTCATGTCTGTTCTCTAACTCTCTACAGTAGTTCATGTCTGTTCTCCTCTAACTCTCTACAGTAGTTCATGTCTGTTCTCCTCTAACTCTCTACAGTAGTTCATGTCTGTTCTCTAACTCTCTACAGTAGTTCATGTCTGTTCTCCTCTAACTCTCTACAGTAGTTCATGTCTGTTCTCTAACTCTCTACAGTAGTTCATGTCTGTTCTCCTCTAACTCTCTACAGTAGTTCATGTCTGTTCTCCTCTAACTCTCTACAGTAGTTCATGTCTGTTCTCCTCTAACTCTCTACAGTAGTTCATGTCTGTTCTCCTCTAACTCTCTACAGTAGTTCATGTCTGTTCTCCTCTAACTCTCTACAGTAGTTCATGTCTGTTCTCCTCTAACTCTCTACAGTAGTTCATGTCTGTTCTCTAACTCTCTACAGTAGTTCATGTCTGTTCTCCTCTAACTCTCTACAGTAGTTCATGTCTGTTCTCCTCTAACTCTCTACAGTAGTTCATGTCTGTTCTCTAACTCTCTACAGTAGTTCATGTCTGTTCTCCTCTAACTCTCTACAGTAGTTCATGTCTGTTCTCCTCTAACTCTCTACAGTAGTTCATGTCTGTTCTCTAACTCTCTACAGTAGTTCATGTCTGTTCTCCTCTAACTCTCTACAGTAGTTCATGTCTGTTCTCTAACTCTCTACAGTAGTTCATGTCTGTTCTCCTCTAACTCTCTACAGTAGTTCATGTCTGTTCTCTAACTCTCTACAGTAGTTCATGTCTGTTCTCCTCTAACTCTCTACAGTAGTTCATGTCTGTTCTCCTCTAACTCTCTACAGTAGTTCATGTCTGTTCTCCTCTAACTCTCTACAGTAGTTCATGTCTGTTCTCTAACTCTCTACAGTAGTTCATGTCTGTTCTCCTCTAACTCTCTACAGTAGTTCATGTCTGTTCTCCTCTAACTCTCTACAGTAGTTCATGTCTGTTCTCTAACTCTCTACAGTAGTTCATGTCTGTTCTCTAACTCTCTACAGTAGTTCATGTCTGTTCTCCTCTAACTCTCTACAGTAGTTCATGTCTGTTCTCCTCTAACTCTCTACAGTAGTTCATGTCTGTTCTCCTCTAACTCTCTACAGTAGTTCATGTCTGTTCTCTAACTCTCTACAGTAGTTCATGTCTGTTCTCCTCTAACTCTCTACAGTAGTTCATGTCTGTTCTCCTCTAACTCTCTACAGTAGTTCATGTCTCTACCACCTGATGCTCCCCTTCGCCTTTGACTCTTTGTTCCTGTAGAAAGGGTACAGACAGACAGACAGTTAGTTAGTTAATTAGTTAGTTAGTGACTGGGAAACAGCAGGCGGTTAGTTAGTTAGTTAGTTAGTGACTGGGAAACAGCAGGCGGATAGTTAGTTAGTTAGTTAGTGACTGGGAAACAGCAGGCGGTTAGTTAGTTAGTTAGTTAGTGACTGGGAAACAGCAGGCGGTTAGTTAGTTAGTTAGTTAGTGACTGGGAAACAGCAGGTGGTTAGTTAGTTAGTTAGTTAGTTAGTGACTGGGAAACAGCAGGCGGTTAGTTAGTTAGTTAGTTAGTGACTGGGAAACAGCAGGTGGTTAGTTAGTTAATTAGTTAGTTAGTGACTGGGAAACAGCAGGTGGTTAGTTAGTTAGTTAGTTAGTTAGTTAGTTAGTTAGTGACTGGGAAACAGCAGGCGGTTAGTTAGTTAGTTAGTTAGTGACTGGGAAACAGCAGGTGGTTAGTTAGTTAGTTAGTTAGTTAGTTAATGACTGGGAAACATCAGGTGGTTAGTTAGTTAGTGACTGGGAAACAGCAGGTGGTTAGTTAGTTAGTTAGTTAGTGACTGGGAAACAGCAGGCGGTTAGTTAGTTAGTTAGTTAGTGACTGGGAAACAGCAGGCGGTTAGTTAGTTAGTTAGTTAGTGACTGGGAAACAGCAGGTGGTTAGTTAGTTAGTTAGTTAGTTAGTTAGTTAGTTAGTGACTGGGAAACAGCAGGCAGTTAGTTAGTTAGTTAGTTAGTGACTGGGAAACAGCAGGCGGTTAGTTAGTTAGTTAGTTAGTGACTGGGAAACAGCAGGCGGTTAGTTAGTTAGTTAGTTAGTTAGTGACTGGGAAACAGCAGGCGGTTAGTTAGTTAGTTATCTGTATGTGTGTTATAGTGACTGGGAAACAGCAGGCGGTTAGTTAGTTAGTTATCTTTATGTGTGTTATAGTGACTGGGAAACAGCAGGTGGTTAGTTAGTTAGTTATCTGTATGTGTGTTATAGTGACTGGGAAACAGCAGGCGGTTAGTTAGTTAGTTTCATGTGTGTTATAGTGACTGGGAAACAGCAGGTGGTTAGTTAGTTAGTTTTGTGTGTTATAGTGACTGGGAAACAGCAGGTGGTTAGTTAGTTAGTTAGTTATCTGTATGTGTGTTATAGTGACTGGGAAACAGCAGGTGGTTATAGTTAGTTAGTTTCATGTGTGTTATAGTGACTGGGAAACAGCAGGTGGTTAGTTAGTTAGTTATCTGTATGTGTGTTATAGTGACTGGGAAACAGCAGGTGGTTATAGTTAGTTAGTTTTGTGTGTTATAGTGACTGGGAAACAGCAGGTGGTTATAGTTAGTTAGTTTTATGTGTGTTATCTGTTCCGTGGAAACCGCAGGTGTTGGCACCTCAGAGTTGGTTTGGCTGGATAACACTTGATTGTCTGTTACCAGAGGAAGGGCTGTGTGTGAAAGCCATAAGGACTGTACATTCTGTAGGAGTATAGAAACTCCAGCCTTCGTCAGAACACCACCGGCCATCCAGAAGGTATTGGGATGAGAAATTACAACTACTATCATAGGAGACTGCAAATTCTATCAACTGTATTTTATAAAGCCCTTTTATTTACATTGTAACAAAGTGCTTTACAGATAGATACCCAGCCTAAAAGCCCAAAGAGAAGACAATGCAGAAGCAGAAGCACAGTGGCCCGGGAAAACCAGAAACCCACAGGAACCAGCTACAGACACAGTCTCAGTTTTAGTCAGCTGGCTGGTACCTGTGGCGGAGTCACCATGCACTATTAACATGCATGAGACTAACCAACTGTATCCCTCGGTTATGTGGGCAGGGGTGTAATCTGTATGCGAGGCTAACGGGACTTTAACCCACTGTTACAGTGCATTCGGAAAGTTTTCAGACCCCTTGACTTTTTCCACATTTTGTTACGTTACAGCCTTATTCTAAAATTGATTAAATTGTTTTTTTTCCCCTCATCAATCTACACACAATACCCCTTAATGACAAAGCAAAAACAGGTTTTTAGAAATTATTGCAAAAAATAAAATTATATATATATAAAAAATACATTTCCATAAGTATTCAGACCCTTTACTCAGTACTTTATTGAAGCACCTTTGGCAGCGATTACAGCCTCGAGTCTTCTTGGGTATGACGCTACAAGCTTGGCACACCTGTATTTGGGGACTTTCTCCCATTCCTCTCTGCAGATCCTCTCAAGCTCTGTCAGGTTGGATGGGGCGCGTCGCTGCATAGCTATTTTCAGGTCTCTCCAGAGATGTTAGATCGGGTTTAAGTCCGGGCTCTGGCTGGGCCACTCAAGGACATTCAGAGACTTGTCTCGAAGCCACTCCTGCGTTGTTTTCGCTGTGTGCTTAGGGTCATTGTCCTGTTGGAAGGTGAACCTTTGCCCCAGTCTGAGATCCTGAGCGCTCTGGAGCAGGTTTTCATGAAGGATCTCTCTGTACTTTGCTCCGTTCATCTTTGCCTCGATCCCGACTAGTCTCCCAGTCCCTGCCACTGAAAAACATCCCCACAGCAAGATGCTGCCAGCACCATGCTTCACCGTAGGGATGATGCCAGGTTTCCTCCAGACTTGATGCTTGGCATTCAGGCCAAAGAGTTCAATCTTGGTTTCATCAGACCAGAGAATATTGTCAGAGTCCTTTAGGTGCCTTTTGGCAAACTCCAAGCGAGCTGTCAAGTGCATTTTACTGAGGAATTGCTTCCGTCTGGCCACTCTACCATAAAGGCCTGATTGGTGGAGTGCTGCAGAGAAGGTTGTCCTTCTGGAAGGTTCTCCCATCTCCACAAAGGAACTCTAGAGCTCTGTCAGAGTGACCATCGGGTTCTTGGTCACCTCCCTGACCAAGGCCCTTCTCCCCCGATTGCTCAGTTTGGCTGGGCGGCCAGCTCTAGGAAGAGTCTTGGTGGTTCCAAACTTCTTCCATTTAAGAATGATGGAGGCCACTGTGTTCTTGGGGACCTTCAATGCTGCAGACATTTTTTGGTACCCTTCCCCAGATCTGTGCCGTGACACAATCCTGTCTCTGAGCTCTACGGACAATTCCTTCGACCTCATGGCTTGGTTTTTGCTCTGACATGCACTGTCAGGTGTGGGACCTTATATAGACAGGTGTGTGCCTTTCCAAATCATGTCCAATCAATTGAATTTACCACAGGTGGACTCCAATCAAGTTGTAGAAACATCTCAAGGATGATCAACGGAAACAGGATGCACCTGAGCTCAATTTCGAGTCTCATAGCAAAGAGTCTGAATACTTATGTAAATTAGGTATTTCTGTTTTTTATTTGAATAAGTGTACATAAATGGCTAAAAACCTGTTTTCACTTTGTCATTATGGGGTATTGTGTCTAGATTGCTGAGGATGTTTTTTTTATTTAATCCATTTTAGAATAAGGCTGTAATGTAAGAAAATGTGGACAGGAGTGTAATCTGTATGTGTGTGAGGAGGAATCAGACCACATGCAGAGCAGCTCACAGCAGGTGTGTCTTCTCATTCTGGAACCTAGAATAGTCTGAACCCACTACAGAGAGGAGGAGGAGGAGGAGGAGGAGGGGAGGAGGGGAGGAAGAGGACAAGAGAAGATCAAGAGGAGAGAGGAGGAGGAAGAGGAGAGAGGAGAGAGGGGAGGAAGAGAAGAAAGGAGGAGGAAGAGGAGAGAGGAGAGGAAGGAGGAAGAGGAGAGGGGATAGCTAGCTCCTCGCTGCTGTAGTGAGAGATTGAGTCCCAGCTTAATAATGTCTCTGTCATCAGTAAGATATAAAAGAGGAGGAGGAGGAAGAGAGAGAGAGAGACAGAGAGAGAGAGAGACAGAGAGAGAGAGAGAGAGAGAGAGAGAGAGAGACAGAGAGAGAGAGAGAGAGAGAGACAAAGAGAGAGAGAGACAGAGAGAGAGAGAGAGAGAGAGAGAGAGAGAGAGAGAGAGAGAGAGAGAGAGAGAGAGAGAGAGAGAGAGAGAGAGAGATGGGTGTTGGTGAAACAGTGTTAAATCCCACTGGCTGCTTACAGCAGAGCACACACACACACACACACACACACAGACTGAGCGAGGCCACTACGGGGCGGTAGGTAGGCAGGCGAACGGCCTCAGGGTTTACTGGCTATTTATAGCGGTGAATGGAAGGAACAGGGGCCCTCCCTCCCTCCCTCCCTCCCTCCCTCCCTCGCTGCCACGTGTGGACAGGGGCATGCAGCATGTGTGACTGACTGTACAGCAGCACACAGTATCACACAGTATCACGTCACATTTCTCCTGGAGAGATAAACATGCATGCCTAGGTCAGAGACAGAATGTACTGTACAGATAAGATCACTGGCGGTTTGGAATGTACACAGACGTAAGAACACGCTTAACCTGTGGCATATTTATTCATTGACATTTACGTCATCACCAACTCTCGCTCTGGGCGCTTCCCAACATGGCACCCCTCGACAAAAGTAGTGCACTATATAGGGAATAGGGTGCCATTTGGGACACGGTCCTCTCTCTGTATAAGAATCCTCAGATAAAACAGAGAGAGAACAGAATGTGTCTGTGTGGTTTTCTACTACATTATGGAATGGTGGTGGTCGTTAGCTTTGAGTTTGGAGCCACTGCTCTGCTCTGTGTGGTGTCTGTACGCTCCAGTGAAGACCTAGTCAAACTCAAACCTCAAACAAATATCTCTTATCCTTCATCCGTTGGCGTCTAGTTGTTCACTGGGTTATAAAATGCTGCCCATGCTCATGACAAGGTACAACAGATGACATCATTACCTCAACCTGCCAGTCCACAACTCAGTGTTAACTCTTATTCCAAACCCTGTTCTGTGTTCTAAACCCGGTTCTATTCTCTGTTCTGTATTCTAAACCCGGTTCTATTCTCTGCTCTGTGTTCTAAACCCTGTTCTATTCTCTGTTCTGTGTTCTAAACCCTGTTCTATTCTCTGTTCTGTGTTCTAAACCCGGTTCTATTCTCTGTTCTGTGTTCTAAACCCGGTTATATTCTCTGTTCTGTGTTCTAAACCCGTTCTATTCTCTGTTCTGTGTTCTAAACCCGGTTCTATTCTCTGTTCTGTGTTCTAAACCCGGTTCTATTCTCTGTTCTGTGTTCTAAACCCTGTTCTATTCTCTGTTCTGTGTTCTAAACCCGGTTATATTCTCTGTTCTGTGTTCTAAACCCGGTTATATTCTCTGTTCTGTGTTCTAAACCCTGTTCTATTCTCTGTTCTGTGTTCTAAACCCGGTTCTATTCTCTGTTCTGTGTTCTAAACCCTGTTCTATTCTCTGTTCTGTGTTCTAAACCCTGTTCTATTATCTGTTCTGTGTTCTAAACCCTGTTCTATTCTCTGTTCTGTGTTCTAAACCTGGTTCTATTCTCTGTTCTGTGTTCTAAACCCGGTTCTATTCTCTGTTCTGTGTTTTAAACCCTGTTCTATTCTCTGTTCTGTGTTCTAAACCCTGTTCTATTCTCTGTTCTGTGTTCTAAACCCTGTTCTATTCTCTGTTATGTGTTCTAAACCCTGTTGTTTTCTCTGTGTTCTAAATCCTGTTATTTTCTGTGTTCTGTTCCAGTGAGCGTTACGTCAGTGTCATCCTGAAGATGGAAGAGATGCTCCATTGCTGGTTTCCTCAAGTCAGAGCCCGCCAAGACCCAGACCCTCACCCAGACCCAGACCAGCACATTGAAAGCCAGGAAGACCACAGCACTCCAGCTAAGAGACACAAGGTAAACGTCTTTAACAGTGAGGTTTGATGAAAGACTGTAGGAGGGAGCTCTGTTACAATATTCACACTAGCATACCATTTAGAATGTATGTCCAGAACAATGACTTATTCTATGTGGTAGCTATGCTAGTAGGAACATTGGAAAGCAGCCACTTTCAGTACAGTAGTTTGGAACGCAACCCTACAGGTAGGAGTTGAGGAAGGGAGGGAGGAGAGGAGCCTAAAACAGCCCATGATCCTGAGAATAGCAGGAAGAAGGGATTACAATTATCTTGACAGTGGAGAGGAATTATAGAGGTGTCATGTTCCATAAGACAATGGACTGAAAAACAACAGAGGAATGTCTTAGAGGACAGGTAAAGGTCAGGATGAGGAGGAGAGAAGGGAGGAGGAGGAGGTAGAACCCAGTGTTCCTCTCTCACGCCAGACCGATTGGTTCTGTTTGTTCTGTTCACTCCCCCTCAGAAGATGTTATTATGTAATCACTAGATAATACTCTGGAGTCTAGAATTCCATTTGAAAGCATGCGACATAAATATGCTCAGTCAGGATGTCATAATGCCTCTGTTAAGGAAGAATGGCAGTCATGGTATTCTACTATCCTTTGTAGTCAGTTCTTCATGGTGGACAAAGAGATACAAACCTAACCTATTTCTTTCTGTCTCTCCACAGCAGTACCATGCCCCAGCCCACCCACCACCTCCAGCCTCTCCTCCAGTCATCTCCCCCCCAGAGGGTGACCACCACCCAGCACCGCGAGCCTCCGACGGCCCCCTGCCTGGCTCCTTCCACTACTCCTCTGCCACTCATCTCAAATGTCTCCACACTGTCCCCATCTGCTCCTCCAAGACAGAGACAGCCCTGCAAGAGCCACCAGGCCTGGGCAGGCCCTCCACCGCCTGCCCCCTGAGATCCAACCACCCAGCCGACTTCCAGGAACAGACCCAAGACGACGCGGTCTCCTCCAGCACCGACACCCAGGGGAGCACCATGGACCCCCACCTCCAGACCCACCCCCGCCAAGCCAGACCCCGAGCCCACCGACGAGGGCCTCCGTCGGGGAAGATCAGCTCGCCCTGCCTGGAGAGACTGCTCCAGTCCAAGGAGAGCATCATCCTACCCAGAAACACAGGAGGTGATAGTCATGGTGGTGGTGGGGAGAGCAGCTGGTCGTAAAAGCAGTGGAACAGCTGGACCCAGACATGGTCCGTGGAGGAGATAAGGACAGATCTGGGGACAGAGATGACTGGGAGAGACAGCGCTGTATCTTTCCACGACAGGCTCTCCAATACAGCGGAGGGCAACGGTCGGTGTCTGTGCGGGACAGGACAGTGGCTGTCCCTTCAAGTGATGCGTGTCATGTGATCCTACTACTGTTTGTTTACCTTCAGTAAGACACTGAGACAGAGACATGGAGGAGAGATATATTATAGTCCTGCAATAAGACAGAGACGATATATATTATAGTCCTGCAGTAAGACACCGAGACAGAGACATGGAGGAGAGATATATTATAGTCCTGCAGTAAGACACAGAGACATGGACGAGAGGATATATATTATAGTCCTGCAACCTAAAACAGCTTCTGAGGACAGACATACTAACCTGTTTTGTTTGTTATTCTGAGACAGACAGACTAACCTTGGCTTGTTATCTTGAGGACAGACAGACTAACCTTGGCTTGTTATCTTGAGGACAGACAGACTAACCTTGGTTTTGTTTGATATCCTGAGGACAGACAGACTAACCTTGGTTTTGTTTGATATCCTGAGGACAGACAGACTAACCTTGGTTTTGTTTGATATCCTGAGGACAGACAGACTAACCTTGGTTTTGTTTGTTATTCTGAGACAGACAGACTAACCTTGGCTTGTTATCTTGAGGACAGACAGACTAACCTTGGTTTTGTTTGATATCCTGAGGACAGACAGACTAACCTTGGTTTTGTTTGATATCCTGAGGACAGACAGACTAACCTTGGTTTTGTTTGATATCCTGAGGACAGACAGACTAACCTTGGTTTTGTTTGATATCCTGAGGACAGACAGACTAACCTTGGTTTTGTTTGATATCCTGAGGACAGACAGACTAACCTTGGTTTTGTTTGATATCCTGAGGACAGACAGACTAACCTTGGTTTTGCTTGATATCCTGAGGACAGACAGACTAACCTTGGTTTTGCTTGATATCCTGAGGACAGACAGACTAACCTTGGTTTTGCTTGATATCCTGAGGACAGACAGACTAACCTTGGTTTTGTTTAATATCCTGAGGACAGACAGACTAACCTTGGTTTTGTTTGATATCCTGAGGACAGACAGACTAACCTTGGTTTTGTTTGATATCCTGAGGACAGACAGACTAACCTTGGTTTTGTTTGTTATTCTGAGACAGACAGACTAACCTTGGCTTGTTATCTTGAGGACAGACAGACTAACCTTGGTTTTGCTTGATATCCTGAGGACAGACAGACTAACCTTGGTTTTGCTTGATATCCTGAGGACAGACAGACTAACCTTGGTTTTGCTTGATATCCTGAGGACAGACAGACTAACCTTGGTTTTGTTTGATATCCTGAGGACAGACAGACTAACCTTGGTTTTGCTTGATATCCTGAGGACAGACAGACTAACCTTGGTTTTGCTTGATATCCTGAGGACAGACAGACTAACCTTGGTTTTGTTTGATATCCTGAGGACAGACAGACTAACCTTGGTTTTGCTTGATATCCTGAGGACAGACAGACATGGAGGAGTAAAACAGGAAGTGTGTTGGGGAAAGGGAGAGAGGAGTAAAACAGGAAGTGTGTTGGGGAAAGGGAGGGAAACACCAGTCTCCATCAGTACACTACATGCAGTAGCCTAGCCTACATGGACCCTTTGGTTGACATTTCTTGAGTTGGACTTATCTGGACTTAGGAAGTCAGTGGGATCAGATTGATAAATGGTTGGACTGGATAGCCTGTCTGGGAACAAGAAGGGTCTTAAAAGCAGGATTAATAAGGAGAATACTGGGATATGGGATCAGATTGATAAATGGTTGGACTGGATAGCCTGTCTGGGAACAAGAAGGGTCTTAAAAGTAGGATTAATAAGGAGAATACTGGGATATGGGATCAGATTGATAAATGGTTGGGCTGGATAGCCTGTCTGGGAACAACAAGGGTCTTAAAAGCAGGATTAATAAGGAGAATACTGGGATATGGGATCAGATTGATAAAGGGTTGGACTGGATAGCCTGTCTGGGAACAACAAGGGTCTTAAAAGCAGGATTAATAAGGAGAATACTGGGATATGGGATCAGATTGATAAATGGTTGGACTGGATAGCCTGTCTGGGAACAACAAGGGTCTTAAAAGCAGGATTAATAAGGAGAATACTGGGATATGGGATCAGATTGATAAATGGTTGAGCTGGATAGCCTGTCTGGGAACAACAAGGATCTTAAAAGCAGGATTAATAAGGAGAATACTGGGATATGGGATCAGATTGATAAATGGTTGGACTGGATAGCCTGTCTGGGAACAAGAAGGGTCTTAAAAGCAGGATTAATAAGGAGAATACTGGGATATGGGATCAGATTGATAAATGGTTGGGCTGGATAGCCTGTCTGGGAACAAGAAGGGTCTTAAAAGCAGGATTAATAAGGAGAATACTGGGATATGGGATCAGATTGATAAATGGTTGGGCTGGATAGCCTGTCTGGGAACAAGAAGGGTCTTAAAAGCAGGATTAATAAGGAGAATACTGGGATATGGGATCAGATTGATAAATGGTTGGGCTGGATAGCCTGTCTGGGAACAAGAAGGGTCTTAAAAGCACGATTAATAAGGAGAATACTGGGATATGGGATCAGATTGATAAATGGTTGGGCTGGATAGCCTGTCTGGGAACAAGAAGGGTCTTAAAAGCAGGATTAATAAGGAGAATACTGGGATATGGGATCAGATTGATAAATGGTTGGGCTGGATAGCCTGTCTGGGAACAAGAAGGGTCTTAAAAGCAGGATTAATAAGGAGAATACTGGGAAATGGGATCTTGTTATTCCGACACCTCAGAGAACGTGATTACGTCCCAAATGGCACCCGATATCCATCATGGTAGAGAGTAGTATCATGTTGAAAGCAGCATTTTGTTTGGGTAACTAACCACTCACACAGCTCTGAGACTTGGACTCTTCCTTCATTCGACTGTTACTCCTTCAATCCACTAATTTGTCTTAGTTGATACAATACCTCTACCTCATGTTGACAACACCATGTCAAGGTTAGACCATATATATAGGATCAACAACAACAACAAGTAAACCTGATGTGAGCCGTTCCACATATCAGCTTGGCCCTGACGCAACTCCCTGCTCCTCCTGTGTGACACGTCAACGGTCACTGTGGAGACCTTCAACCACACAAAGATAAGATTCCTCCGGTCACCGGCAGACAGACAGGCAGACAGACCTTGACAGTGCCTGTCAAGCATTTCAATTGGGCTGTAACGTGGTGAACTGAGAGAAAGAGAGAGATAAAGAAAGAGGCAGAGAGAGTGATGGAGAGAGAGAGAGAGAGCGACAGATAGAGAGAGAGAGAGCGATAGAGAGAGAGCGATAGATAGATAGAAAGAGAGAGAGAGAGCGAGAGAGAGCGATAGATAGATAGAAAGAGAGAGAGAGAGCGAGAGAGAGCGATAGATAGAGAGAGCGATAGATAGAAAGAGAGAGTGATAGATAGATAGAAAGAGAGAGAGAGCGAGGAGACACACTATGAAGAGAGAGAGAGAGAGAGAGAGAGAGAGAGGAGACAGACTATGAAGAGAGAGAGAGAGAGAGAGAGAAAGAGAGATAGATAGATAGATAGATAGATAGAGAGATAGAGAGAGAGAGAGCGAGGAGACAGACTATGAAGAGAGAGAGAGAGAGAGAGAAGAGAGAGAGCGAGAGAGAGCGATAGATAGAGAGAGCGATAGATAGATAGAAAGAGAGAGAGAGAGAGAGAGAGCGATAGATAGAAAGAGAGAGAGAGACAGAGTGATAGCTAGATAGAAAGAGAGAGAGAGCGAGGAGACAGACTATGAAGAGAGAGAGAGAGCGAGAGAGAGAGAGAGAGAGAGAGAGAGAGAGAGGAGACAGACTATGGAGAGAGAGAGAGAGAGAGAGAGAGAGAGGGAAAGAGAGAGAGAGAGAGAGAGAGAAAGAGAGATAGATAGATAGATAGATAGATAGAGAGATAGAGAGAGAGAGAGCGAGGAGACAGACTATGAAGAGAGAGAGGGAGAGAGAGAAAGAGAGAGAGAGACAGAGAGAGAGAGAGAGACAGGGAGGGAGAGAGAGAGAGAGAGAGAGAGAGAGAGAGAGAGAGAGAGAGGGAGGGAGAGAGAGAGAGAGAGACAGGGAGGGAGAGAGAGAGAGAGTCTTCCATAGAGCGCTATAGCTACAGTGAGGGGGACAATACAACAACAGACCCAGTCCCTCCGACCAGTCATTTCCTGTTCTATCCAGTTAACCATGAACTCTGCCAACACCATTCTTCTACACACCAGATAATGGCTCTGTCCCAAATGGCTTTTGACCAGGGCCCGTGTCTCTGGTTAAAAGTAGTGCACTATTTAGGAAATGGGGTGCCATTTGGGACGCAGCCAATGTGTGAACAATATCTGACACCAGATACTAGATAACATGTGATGTAAACAACAGTATCTGATTTCACACCAGATACTAGATAACATGTGATGTAAACAACAGTATCTGATTTCACACCAGATACTAGATAACATGTGATGTAAACAACAGTATCTGATTTCACACCAGATACTAGATAACATGTGATGTAAACAACAGTATCTGATTTCACACCAGATACTAGATAACATGTGATGTAAACAACAGTATCTGATTTCACACCAGATACTAGATAACATGTGATGTAAACAACAGTATCTGATTTCACACCAGATACTAGATAACATGTGATGTAAACAACAGTATCTGATTTCACACCAGATACTAGATACCATGTGATGTAAACAACAATATCTGATTTCACACCAGATACTAGATAACATGTGATGGAAACAACAATATCTGATTTCACACCAGATACTAGATAACATGTGATGTAAACAACAATATCTGATTTCACACCAGATACTAGATAACATGTGATGGAAACAACAATATCTGATTTCACACCAGATACTAGATAACATGTGATGGAAACAACAATATCTGATTTCACACCAGATACTAGATAACATGTGATGTAAACAACAATATCTGATTCTAAATTAGTTCATGTATGAACAACATACAGCGTTGAACAATGTCTTCTGACTCAAACGACGGGAAGGAGTTTTCCTTTGTGTAAATATTTTTGGACAATGTTCAAGGTTTATTTACTTTACCTCCCTAAAAAGGTGGCCTTTTGTGACATTTTATACCTAATAAAAAGAAATGTGATGATATTTGTTTTCTGCGAAACAAAGTGTTCTCCATAATGTTTTGTATGATCATTTTAGTATTCTTGTTTCATGTTGGTTTAACGGTTTGGAGTTTCTAATCGACCACTTCCAAAGACCCCGCTACAGATTACAGAACAAACTAACAATTCTGTTCTGAAGCATTTATTGAGTTTTTTTTTTCTGCTTTAGGAAACTCGGCATAGGCAATTTAAAAATTAAAACAAAATAAATATGGATATTTATGTAAAACATTTTCCTAATGAAACATTATACACAATGTACAATATTCTTTTTTTTTCTTCACTTGGGGTGAATGAATACTCTATACACATTTTCCCAAAGCCAAAATAGACATACCTCCATGCAGAAAAAAAAAATATTGAGCAATGAAAAAAGAACCAATATGAATAATACTCAATGCACTGCTCCTGTTTTTTAATTGCAAAAAAAGAAACAAAATGCTAATAAACCACAAGGTGAAAAATAAAAAACATTGAATCAATCCATCCATTATGTCTTCTGTGTTGAGAGTCGTAGAGCACATGGAATAGGATGATGATGTGTTAAAAAGTGGCCCGTCCTTCCATTACAGGTCAATGAATGCCTCGGTGTTGTTGCTCTGTGAGATCCTATTGTACGTTGGTAATTGTGACGAAGAGGACGCACCTTCCTTCTGGGTTTCTGCTGTGTGACGCTCTGTGAGAGGAGAGGACAGTCTGTACTCCATCCAGGCCCCCAGTCTTCCCGGGTCTTGGTGAGTGTGTGTGTGTGTGTGTGACGCTCTGTGAAAGTGTATGATGGTGCGTCTGGTCTGGTCAGACTGTGGTTGGTCAGTAGTCGGTGTCCGAGCCCTCAGCGTTGTCTACGTTGCGTGACAGCATGTAGTTGTCCATGTCGATGGAGCGACAGTTGTTGATGGCGTAGCGGAGTCTCTCTGCCATCACCGTCTGGCTGGAGTAAGGAGGAAGGCGCAGCTGGAAGAAACACGTCTGGGAGGTCGGAAGGCTGTCATACGGCTGTATGGGGAGGGAGAGAGAGAGAAATGAGGTGGAACAGAGAGAGAGAGAGAGAGAGAGAGAGAGAGAGAGAGAGCGAGAGAGAGAGAGAGTGAGAGGGGGTGGAACAGAGAGACAGAGAGAGGGTCAGTATAAAGATATAGGTATAGGTGTGGCTGGGTCAGTATAAAGATATAGGTATAGGTGTGGCTGGGTCAGTATAAAGATATAGGTATAGGTGTGGCTGGGTCAGTATAAAGATATAGGTATAGGTGTGGCTGGGTCAGTATATAGATATAGGTATAGGTGTGGCTGGGTCAGTATAAAGATATAGGTATAGGTGTGGCTGGGTCAGTATATAGATATAGGTATAGGTGTGGCTGGGTCAGTATAAAGATATAGGTATAGGTGTGGCTGGGTCAGTATAAAGATATAGGTATAGGTGTGGCTGGGTCAGTATATAGATATAGGTATAGGTGTGGCTGGGTCAGTATATAGATATAGGTATAGGTGTGGCTGGGTCAGTATATAGATATAGGTATAGGTGTGGCTGGGTCAGTATAAAGATATAGGTATAGGTGTGGCTGGGTCAGTATATAGATATAGGTATAGGTGTGGCTGGGTCAGTATATAGATATAGGTATAGGTGTGGCTGGGTCAGTATATAGATATAGGTATAGGTGTGGCTGGGTCAGTATAAAGATATAGGTATAGGTGTGGCTGGGTCAGTATAAAGATATAGGTATAGGTGTGGCTGGGTCAGTATATAGATATAGGTATAGGTGTGGCTGGGTCAGTATATAGATATAGGTATAGGTGTGGCTGGGTCAGTATAAAGATATAGGTATAGGTGTGGCTGGGTCAGTATAAAGATATAGGTATAGGTGTGGCTGGGTCAGTATATAGATATAGGTATAGGTGTGGCTGGGTCAGTATAAAGATATAGGTATAGGTGTGGCTGGGTCAGTATATAGATATAGGTATAGGTGTGGCTGGGTCAGTATAAAGATATAGGTATAGGTGTGGCTGGGTCAGTATAAAGATATAGGTATAGGTGTGGCTGGGTCAGTATATAGATATAGGTATAGGTGTGGCTGGGTCAGTATATAGATATAGGTATAGGTGTGGCTGGGTCAGTATATAGATATAGGTATAGGTGTGGCTGGGTCAGTATAAAGATATAGGTATAGGTGTGGCTGGGTCAGTATAAAGATATAGGTATAGGTGTGGCTGGGTCAGTATATAGATATAGGTATAGGTGTGGCTGGGTCAGTATATAGATATAGGTATAGGTGTGGCTGGGTCAGTATAAAGATATAGGTATAGGTGTGGCTGGGTCAGTATAAAGATATAGGTATAGGTGTGGCTGGGTCAGTATATAGATATAGGTATAGGTGTGGCTGGGTCAGTATATAGATATAGGTATAGGTGTGGCTGGGTCAGTATAAAGATATAGGTATAGGTGTGGCTGGGTCAGTATATAGATATAGGTATAGGTGTGGCTGGGTCAGTATATAGATATAGGTATAGGTGTGGCTGGGTCAGTATATAGATATAGGTATAGGTGTGGCTGGGTCAGTATATAGATATAGGTATAGGTGTGGCTGGGTCAGTATATAGATATAGGTATAGGTGTGGCTGGGTCAGTATATAGATATAGGTATAGGTGTGGCTGGGTCAGTATATAGATATAGGTATAGGTGTGGCTGGGTCAGTATATAGATATAGGTATAGGTGTGGCTGGGTCAGTATAAAGATATAGGTATAGGTGTGGCTGGGTCAGTATATAGATATAGGTATAGGTGTGGCTGGGTCAGTATATAGATATAGGTATAGGTGTGGCTGGGTCAGTATATAGATATAGGTATAGGTGTGGCTGGGTCAGTATAAAGATATAGGTATAGGTGTGGCTGGGTCAGTATATAGATATAGGTGTGGCTGGGTCAGTATAAAGATATAGGTATAGGTGTGGCTGGGTCAGTATATAGATATAGGTATAGGTGTGGCTGGGTCAGTATAAAGATATAGGTATAGGTGTGGCTGGGTCAGTATAAAGATATAGGTATAGGTGTGGCTGGGTCAGTATATAGATATAGGTATAGGTGTGGCTGGGTCAGTATATAGATATAGGTATAGGTGTGGCTGGGTCAGTATATAGATATAGGTATAGGTGTGGCTGGGTCAGTATAAAGATATAGGTATAGGTGTGGCTGGGTCAGTATATAGATATAGGTATAGGTGTGGCTGGGTCAGTATATAGATATAGGTATAGGTGTGGCTGGGTCAGTATAAAGATATAGGTATAGGTGTGGCTGGGTCAGTATATAGATATAGGTATAGGTGTGGCTGGGTCAGTATATAGATATAGGTATAGGTGTGGCTGGGTCAGTATATAGATATAGGTATAGGTGTGGCTGGGTCAGTATATAGATATAGGTATAGGTGTGGCTGGGTCAGTATATAGATATAGGTATAGGTGTGGCTGGGTCAGTATATAGATATAGGTATAGGTGTGGCTGGGTCAGTATATAGATATAGGTATAGGTGTGGCTGGGTCAGTATATAGATATAGGTATAGGTGTGGCTGGGTCAGTATATAGATATAGGTATAGGTGTGGCTGGGTCAGTATATAGATATAGGTATAGGTGTGGCTGGGTCAGTATATAGATATAGGTATAGGTGTGGCTGGGTCAGTATATAGATATAGGTATAGGTGTGGCTGGGTCAGTATATAGATATAGGTATAGGTGTGGCTGGGTCAGTATATAGATATAGGTATAGGTGTGGCTGGGTCAGTATATAGATATAGGTATAGGTGTGGCTGGGTCAGTATAAAGATATAGGTATAGGTGTGGCTGGGTCAGTATATAGATATAGGTATAGGTGTGGCTGGGTCAGTATAAAGATATAGGTATAGGTGTGGCTGGGTCAGTATATAGATATAGGTATAGGTGTGGCTGGGTCAGTATATAGATATAGGTATAGGTGTGGCTGGGTCAGTATATAGATATAGGTATAGGTGTGGCTGGGTCAGTATATAGATATAGGTATAGGTGTGGCTGGAGTAAGGAGATAGACCCAGCTGGAAGAAACACGTCTGGGAGGTCAGCAGGCTGTCACATACCCCTTACAAACCAAGAGGAAAACCCACCCTCAGCAGGCTGTCACATACCCGATCCAACCCGATCCTTGACTTCGGCGATGTAATTTACAAAATAGCCTCCAACACTCTACTCAGCAAATTGGATGTAGTCTATCACAGTGCCATCCGTTTTGTCTCCAAAGCCCCATACACTACCCACCACTGTGACCTGTACGCTCTTGTTGGCTGGTCCTCACTACATGTTCGTCGTCAAACCCACTGGCTCCAGGCCATCTATAAATCACTGCTAGGCAAATCCCCGCCTTATCTTAGCTCATTGGTCACCATAGCAGCACCCACCCGTAGTCTGCGCTCCAGCAGGTATATCTCACTGGTCATTCCCAAAGCCAACACCTCCTTTGGCCGCCATTCCTTCCAGTTCTCTGCTGCCAATGACTGGAACGAATTGCAAAAATCTCTGAAGCTGGAGACTCTTATCTCCCTCAATAACTTTAAGCATCAGTTGTCAGAGCACCTTACCGATCACTGCACCTGTACACAGCCCATCTGAAATTAGCCCACCCAACTACCTCATCCCTATATTGTTATTTATTTTGCTCTTTTGCACCCCAGTATCTCTATTTGCACATAATCTCTTGCACATCTAGCATTCCAGTGTTAATACTATTGTAATTATTCTGCACTATAGCCTATTTATTGCCTTACCTCCATAACTTGCTACATTTGCACACACTGTATATATATTTTCTGTTGTATTTCTGACTTTATGTTTTTTACCCCATATGTAACTCTGTGTTGTTTTTATTGCACTACTTTGCTTTATCTTGGCCAGGTCGCAGTTGTAAATGAGAACCTGTTCTCAACTGGCTTACCTGGTTAAATAAAGGTGAAATAAATAAAATAAAAAATAAAATAAAAATACCCCTTACAAACCAAGAGGAAAACCCACCCTCAGCAGGCTGTCACATACCCCTTACAAACCAAGAGGAAAACCCACCCTCAGCAGGCTGTCACCTACCCCTTACAAACCAAGAGGAAAACCCACCCACTTCTTTTCACCTTTTCTTTATTTCTGAAAGGTGTTGCCGGTATCAAAGCCTAAACTTCTATTTCACCGACCAACCTAGTCGTGATTCTGGTAAAATTCTGCCTACAGCTTACTATAAATGTAGTCGTAATGATGTTAATTAAATCATGAACATTCTATTGTTGCTTGTAATGCACGTAGTTCTGTCCTTGAGCAGTTCTTCTATTGTCAGAGAAATGCTTTGGCATTTAGCCTAGCGGAATGCACACCGTCATTTCAGCTTTTTTTATTTAGCTAATACATGACGGGTTAATATGATTACGTTTCTAACTTAAACTACAAATCGTTAGTGGGCTATTGGTCTTCAGCCAAAAAATAACTGGTGGGAAGTTTCAAAGCAGAGAAAAGTCACGTGATGGTGTGATCACATCCCATGTGGATCAAAAAGGCCTTTTCTCAAACCATCCTACAGATGTTCATCCAGGTCAGAGTTCAATTTGTAAGTGGCTCTGGATAAGAGCGTCTGCTAAATGATGTAAATGTAAATGATCGGAAAGAGCAGAATCTAATGCTTGTATGGGCCAAAACATTTGGACATGGGCTCTGTTTCAAAATACTACTTTTTAATTATATGACACTCAAGTTGTGGGAAAAATATTATTTTAGGCAACATACTATTAAGTGTGTCTGTAAAGGGTAATACAGTCATACAGACAGGATTAGACAAACACTGCAAAACTCTACTTCATAGGTTCTCAACACTACCTCATAGGTTCTCAACTCTACTTCATAGGTTCTCAACACTACCTCATAGGTTCTCAACTCTACTTCATAGGTTCCCAACACTACCTCATAGGTTCTCAACACTACCTCATAGGTTCTCAACTCTACTTCATAGGTTCTCAACACTACCTCATAGGTTCTCAACACTACCTCATAGGTTCTCAACACTACCTCATAGGTTCTCAACTCTACTTCATAGGTTCTCAACACTACCTCATAGGTTCTCAACTCTACTTCATAGGTTCTCAACTCTACTTCATAGGTTCTCAACTCTACTTCATAGGTTCTCAACACTACCTCATAGGTTCTCAACACTACCTCATAGGTTCTCAACTCTACTTCATAGGTTCTCAACACTACCTCATAGGTTCTTAACACTACCTCATAGGTTCTCAACTCTACTTCATAGGTTCTCAACACTACCTCATAGGTTCTTAACACTACCTCATAGGTTCTTAACACTACCTCATAGGTTCTCAACACTACTTCATAGGTTCTCAACTCTACTTCATAGGTTCTCAACTCTACTTCATAGGTTCTCAACACTACCTCATAGGTTCTTAACACTACCTCATAGGTTCTCAACACTACCTCATAGGTTCTCAACACTACCTCATAGGTTCTCAACACTACCTCATAGGTTCTCAACTCTACTTCATAGGTTCTCAACACTACCTCATAGGTTCTCAACACTACTTCATAGGTTCTCAACTCTACTTCATAGGTTCTCAACTCTACTTCATAGGTTCTCAACTCTACTTCATAGGTTCTCAACACTACCTCATAGGTTCTCAACACTACCTCATAGTTTCTCAACTCTACTTCATAGGTTCTCAACACTACCTCATATGTTCTTAACACTACCTCATAGGTTCTCAACACTACCTCATAGGTTCTCAACACTACCTCATAGGTTCTCAACACTACCTCATAGGTTCTCAACACTACTTCATAGGTTCTCAACTCTACTTCATAGGTTCTCAACACTACCTCATAGGTTCTCAACACTACCTCATAGGTTCTCAACACTACTTCATAGGTTCTCAACTCTACTTCATAGGTTCTCAACACTACTTCATAGGTTCTCAACACTACCTCATAGGTTCTCAACACTACTTCATAGGTTCTCAACACTACTTCATAAGTTCTCAATACTACTTCATAGGTTCTCAACACTACTTCATAGGTTCCCAACACTACCTCATAGGTTCTCAACACTACCTCATAGGTTCTCAAAACTACCTCATAGGTTCTCAACACTACCTCATAGGTTCTCAACTCTACTTCATAGGTTCTCAACTCTACTTCATAGGTTCTCAACACTACCTCATAGGTTCTTAACACTACCTCATAGGTTCTCAACACTACCTCATAGGTTCTCAACACTACTTCATAGGTTCTCAACTCTACTTCATAGGTTCTCAACACTACTTCATAGGCTCTCAACACTACCTTATAGGTTCTCAACACTACTTCATAGGTTCTCAACACTACTCCATAGGTTCTCAACTCTACTTCATAGGTTCTCAACACTACCTCATAGGTTCTCAACACTACCTCATAGGTTCTCAACTCTACTTCATAGGTTCTCAACACTACCTCATATGTTCTTAACACTACCTCATAGGTTCTCAACACTACCTCATAGGTTCTCAACACTACCTCATAGGTTCTCAACACTACCTCATAGGTTCTCAACACTACTTCATAGGTTCTCAACTCTACCTCATAGGTTCTCAACACTACCTCATAGGTTCTCAACACTACCTCATAGGTTCTCAACACTACTTCATAGGTTCTCAACTCTACTTCATAGGTTCTCAACACTACTTCATAGGTTCTCAACACTACCTCATAGGTTCTCAACACTACTTCATAGGTTCTCAACACTACTTCATAAGTTCTCAATACTACTTCATAGGTTCTCAACACTACTTCATAGGTTCCCAACACTACCTCATAGGTTCCCAACACTACCTCATAGGTTCTCAACACTACCTCATAGGTTCTCAACACTACCTCATAGGTTCTCAACACTACCTCATAGGTTCTCAACTCTACTTCATAGGTTCTCAACTCTACTTCATAGGTTCTCAACTCTACTTCATAGGTTCTCAACACTACCTCATAGGTTCTTAACACTACCTCATAGGTTCTCAACACTACCTCATAGGTTCTCAACACTACCTCATAGGTTCTCAACACTACCTCATAGGTTCTCAACACTACTTCATAGGTTCTCAACTCTACTTCATAGGTTCTCAACACTACTTCATAGGCTCTCAACACTACCTTATAGGTTCTCAACACTACTCCATAGGTTCTCAACACTACTTCATAGGTTCTCAACACTACCTCATAGGTTCTCAACACTACTCCATAGGTTCTCAACACTACCTTATAGGTTCTCAACACTACTCCATAGGTTCTTAACCAGGACACTAAAATAGAAACAATGTCAACATAAAGTCCTGATCATCTGAACCAAGCTCAGCCCTACCACGTCTAGTCTGGCTAACAGCTGATGTCGGTCAGTGTGGATGGCCTTTCTCACTCACCCCTTTCATGATCTGGAACCTCGGGGAGACGTGTGTGTGTGTGTGTGTGTGTGTGTGTGTGTGTGTGTGTGTGTGTGAGTGTGTGTGTGTGTGTGTGTGTGTGTGTGTGAGTGTGTGTGTGTGTGTGTGTGTGTGTGTGTGTGTGTGTGTGTGTCTGCGTGTGCGTGTGCGCGTGCGAGTGCGTGTGCGTGTGTGTGTGAGAGTGTGAGTGTGTGTGTGTGTGTGTGTGTGTGAGTGTGTGTGTGTGTGTGTGTGTGTGTGTGTGTGTGTCTGTGTGTGTGTGTGTGTGTGTGTGTCTGCGTGTGCGTGTGCGTGTGTGTGTGTGTGTGCTGGCAGCGGTGTTTGTCTCACCCTGTCCACCTTCATAATCTGGAACCTCTGGGAGATGTCAGCTGTGTTAGCGGGGAGCCTGGACCGTCCTGAGACGAAGCGCATGAACAGAACCCTCTCCTCGTTGGAGAAGTCCTCTAGGGTCTGCCAGAACCACTGGACCTGAGTATGATGCTCTTCTACCTCACGGTACCGTACTACCTGCAATTAATACAGCCATTACCTCACAGTACCGCATTACCTGCAATTAATACAGCCATTACCTCACGGTACCGCATTACCTGCAATTAATACAGCAATTACCTCACGGTACCGCATTACCTGCAATTAATACAGCCATTACCTCACGGTACCGCATTACCTGCAATTAATACAGCAATTACCTCACGGTACCGCATTACCTGCAATTAATACAGCAATTAATACAGCCATTACCTCACGGTACCGCACTACCTTCAATTAATACAGCAATTAATACAGCCATTAATACAGCCATTACCTCACGGTACCGCATTACCTGCAATTAATACAGCAATTAATACAGCAATTACCTCACAGTACCGCACTACCTGCAATTAATACAGCAATTAATACAGCCATTACCTCACGGTACCGCATTACCTGCAATTAATACAGCAATTAATACAGCCATTACCTCACGGTACCGCATTACCTGCAATTAATACAGCAATTAATACAGCCATTACCTCACGGTACCGCACTACCTGCAATTAATACAGCCATTACCTCACGGTACCGCATTACCTGCAATTAATACAGCAATGAATACAGCCATTACCTCACGGTACCGCACTACCTGCAATTAATACAGCAATTAATACAGCCATTACCTCACGGTACCGCACTACCTGCAATTAATACAGCCATTACCTCACGGTACCGCATTACCTGCAATTAATACAGCAATTAATACAGCAATTACCTCACGGTACCGCACTACCTGCAATTAATACAGCAATTAATACAGCCATTAATACAGCCATTACCTCACGGTACCGCATTACCTGCAATTAATACAGCAATTAATATAGCCATTACCTCACGGTACCCCTGCAATTAATACAGCAATTAATACAGCCATTACCTCACGGTACCGCACTACCTGCAATTAATACAGCAATTAATACAGCCATTACCTCACAGTACCGCACTACCTGCAATTAATACAGCAATTAATACAGCCATTACCTCACAGTACCGCACTACCTGCAATTAATACAGTAATTAATACAGCTATCAATACAACAACCAATCAGTCTTTATGTAAAGTGCATATGGAAATGAAAGAGATAAAGACTAAAGTTAAAGAATAAAGGACTACCTTCTTGAGCACGTCCACACTGATCTCTGGCATCCCACACACCATCTGTTCCAGCTGTTTGGCTGTGAGGAGAGAGAGGAGAGGGACCGGAACAATCCAGGACATACCCTCACGCACCACCGCCACCTGGGAGAGAGAGGGTGGGGAGGAGGAGGGAGGGGGAGAGAGAGAGAGAGAGAGAGAGAGAGAGAAGGGGGGCGAGAGAGAGAGGAGGGGGAGAGAGAGAGAGGAGAGAAAGAGAGGGGAGGGAAAGCGAGAGGGAGAGAGAGAGAGAGGGGGAGAGAGAGAGAGAGAGAGGGAGGGAGGGGGGGAGGGAAAGAGTGGGGAGGGAAAGAGTGGGGAGGGAAAGAGGGGGGAGGGAAAGCGAGAGGGAGAGAGGAGAGGGAGAGAGAGGGAGGAGAGAGAGAGAGAGAGAGAGGGAGAGGGAGGGAGGAGAGGGGAGGGAAAGAGAGAGGGGTAGGGGGGGAGAGAGAGAGGGGTGGGGGGGATGAGAGGGGAGGGAGAGAGGGGGAGGGGGAGGAGGCGGAGAGAGAGAGGGGAGAGATGGGACAAGAGGTTCCAGTTGAGAGTTAAACACACACACACACACATAGATGTGAGCTAACAGATACATGTACTGTCCTCTCACACCTTAAGAGTCCAGAGGCCTGAAAACACATAACAGTTACAGCCGTGTACCTACAGACACAAACACATGGTTTTAGGTGAACGAACTCTACTAAATTATAACTATTATATTATATACAGTTATATACACTGAACCGTGACGTTTCTACAGTTAGAAATATAGTCTAGTTATATACTGAACCATGACGTTTCTACAGTTATATATATAGTCTAGTTATACACTGAACCGTGACGTTTCTACAGTTAGAAATATAGTCTAGTTATATACTGAACCATGACGTTTCTACAGTTATAAATATAGTTATTCCCATGCCAACCAAGCTGGGTGTTAAGATTACTTTTAAAAAATTCCAGGCATGATTCTTCATCTTAAAATCAATTCAGTATTGAGTTTCTATTATAAAAGGGTGCAAGTGCCTCTTGTCTTAATCCAATAATTCAAAATATATATCAAGTTTCAGAGTGGAGGAGAGGTCAGGTGAGTTGAGTTTCTCTTAAATGAAAAGCTGCAGGACATAGCCTAAGTGTAATGCAGAGAGCCTGATAATGTCTTGTAGAGAAGACATCACAAAGATGAACGGCTAAAAGCAATAGGTGGACAACGGTGTGTTAGTCCTCACCTGCTGGAGGTTAAGGAGCAGCGCTAAACGTGTGGAACCGACAGGAAATGACAAAACAAATGAACGACCACCAGCTGTCAGTTGCTCTGGTGGCGTGTTGCCTCTCTCGTACCCGTCTGTCTAACTCGTGCAGGCGGTACTCGATGGAGTTGTCTGTGTGTGTCGTACCTGTCTGTCTATCTCGTGCAGGCGGTACTCGATGGGGTTGTCTGTGTGTCTCGTACCCGTCTGTCTAACTAGTGCAGGCGGTACTCGATGGGGTTGTCTGTGTGTGTCGTACCTGTCTGTCTAACTAGTGCAGGCGGTACTCGATGGGGTTGTCTGTGTGTGTCGTACCTGTCTGTCTAACTAGTGCAGGCGGTACTCGATGGGGTTGTCTGTGTGTGTCGTACCTGTCTGTCTATCTCGTGCAGGCGGTACTCGATGGGGTTGTCTGTGTGTGTCGTACCTGTCTGTCTAACTAGTGCAGGCGGTACTCGATGGGGTTGTCTGTGTGTGTCGTACCTGTCTGTCTAACTAGTGCAGGCGGTACTCGATGGGGTTGTCTGTGTGTGTCGTACCTGTCTGTCTAACTAGTGCAGGCGGTACTCGATGGGGTTGTCTGTGTGTGTCGTACCTGTCTGTCTAACTAGTGCAGGCGGTACTCGATGGGGTTGTCTGTGTGTGTCGTACCTGTCTGTCTAACTAGTGCAGGCGGTACTCGATGGGGTTGTCTGTGTGTGTCGTACCTGTCTGTCTATCTCGTGCAGGCGGTACTCGATGGGGTTGTCTGTGTGTGTCGTACCTGTCTGTCTATCTCGTGCAGGCGGTACTCGATGGGGTTGTCTGTGTGTGTCGTACCTGTCTGTCTAACTAGTGCAGGCGGTACTCGATGGGGTTGTCTGTGTGTGTTGTACCTGTCTGTCTATCTCGTGCAGGCGGTACTCGATGGGGTTGTCTGTGTGTGTCGTACCTGTCTGTCTATCTCGTGCAGGCGGTACTCGATGGCCCGGGCTACATACTCCTTCCTGTTGGAGAAGGTCAGAGGGATGCTGTTTCCACCGGGGACGATAGGAACCATCTTACCGTCTGCACTCTGACCCACGAACGAATCCAGAGGAATCATCTAGAAGGGGGAAAACACAACAGTAAAACACCATATCATCTGAATTCAAGTTGGGGTCAATTCCTTTTCTAGAGAGTTCATTCAGAATCATGTCAGATCAGGAGATACAGTCCCTTCCTCTTTATTCCCTCTCTCTCTCCATCTCTCACTCTCTCTCCATCTCTCTCTCTCTCCCCCCTCTCTTGGCTAGGAGACTGTGGGCCTGAGAGGCTCTCTCTCTCTCTCCCCCTCCTCTCCTCCTTCCCCCCCTCTCTTTCCCCTGGCTGTGGTCCTTCCTTCACAAGGCTGGGAGGCTGTCTCCCCCCCCCCCAATCTCCCCCTCTCCCCCTCCCTGGACTCCCTCTATCTATCCTGGCTGTGGTCTGGGGATGGGCCAATTGGCCAATCCCCAGACAGGATGTGCTGCATCAACAGGACCCTTGCATTCCAGTGAGTGAGTGAGTGAGAGTGAGAGTGAAAGAGAGAGAGAGAGAGAGAGAGAGAGAGAGAGAGAGCGCCCGGTCCAGCCCAGTGTAGTCACAGTGCAGGGGTTGTGTGAGGAGAGGGCTTTAGGACTAACTGGGTTCCCTGACTGACTGTGTAAGCCTATCTGACCACCAGCCAGTGTGTGTGTGTGTGTGTGTGTGTGTGTGTGTGTGTGTGTGTCGGGGGGAACGGAGGTAGGTCATTGTATCAATAAGATCCAGAGCCAGAGGGGTGAGGAGGGGTGAGGAGGGGGGTGAGGAGGGGTGAGGAGGGGTGAGGAGGGGGGTGAGAGAGAGAAACACACTGTACCAGTTAGGGCTGGGAGTTACCAGTTACCAGTTACCAGTTACCAGTTACCTCACCATACCATATTATCACCATACTTTGGTGCCAATTCTATATGTATTGCAATTCTATATTTTGATTCGATGTTCCAAACATATTGCTCACCATATGTCTGCTGCAGAGAGACGAGAGAGCGCCATGAGAGTTTTAATCAGTCAAGGAAATAAAAGTGCTGAAAACAAATTGGCTCCCTATTTAAAAAGAAGATGGAGAACAAGTCTATTTTGGTGCTGGTGCAGCCAACTAGCGCAAAAATAATATTGCGATATTGTCAAAACTATACAATATGATACATCATCAAAAATAATATCCCGATGTGTAACTATCGATTCTTCCTCCATCACCAGTAGCAGTGGGGAGTCACGTCCAAACCGAAAACCATCTCAGCTTTTAGTGCATACAAGTCAAACTGGACAAACTGGAAAAACACCTCCATTTCCTAGGCTAATTTCCAAGTCAAACTGGAAAAACACCTCCATTTCCTAGGCTAATTTCCAAGTCAAACTGGAAAAACACCTCCATTTCCTAGGCTAATTTCCAAGTCAAATCTCCCCATCCATGTGAACCATCAGTCTCCTCCAAGCTTCTCTGTCTCTCTTTCTCTTTCTTTCCCTCTCCTCATCATCATACCAATATCGTAGCTCCTGCACTTCAGTAGAAGAAGAAAGACCGAAATAAATCTATCACCTCATGGAAATTGTCCTCTGTGATGCCGCTGTCTTCAATGTGAAGAATGCTGTTGAGTGTCTGAACGTAAAGCAGGTCCACCTCCTCCAGATCCTCCAGGACCAGAGGAATACAACACAGCTGCTTCCACACCAAGGGGGCAAGGTGCAGGTCCAGGGGCTTCTTGGTCCGGATAGCCACCCCCATCAGGATGCCCAGGAACTTAAACTGGAGGAGCTGCTCATTCAGACAGGCTGACGGGCTCAGCAGGAACCTGGGGGGAAGGAGGGATGGAGGGAGGTTTAGAGTTGACCTGAGCGTAGTGTCCCTTAACACAGACTCATGTAGACTGGTAATGAGACAGCATGTCAGTAACGTGGTACTGTCTCTATATGGTGACTGGTAATGAGACAGCATGTCAGTAACGTGGTCCTGTCTCTATATGGTGACTGGTAATGAGACAGCATGTCAGTAACGTGGTACTGTCTCTATATGGTGACTGGTAATGAGACAGCATGTCAGTAACGTGGTACTGTCTCTATATGGTGACTGGTAATGAGACAGCGTGTCAGTAACGTGGTACTGTCTCTATATGGTGACTGGTAATGAGACAGCGTGTCAGTAACGTGGTACTGTCTCTATATGGTGACTGGTAATGAGACAGCGTGTCAGTAACGTGGTACTGTCTCTATATGGTGACTGGTAATGAGACAGCATGTCAGTAACGAGGTACTGTCTCTATATGGTGACTGGTAATGAGACAGCGTGTCAGTAACGTGGTACTGTCTCTATATGGTGACTGGTAATGAGACAGCGTGTCAGTAACGTGGTACTGTCTCTATATGGTGACTGGTAATGAGACAGCGTGTCAGTAACGTGGTACTGTCTCTATATGGTGACTGGTAATGAGACAGCGTGTCAGTAACGTGGTACTGTCTCTATATGGTGACTGGTAATGAGACAGCATGTCAGTAACGAGGTACTGTCTCTATATGGTGACTGGTAATGAGACAGCGTGTCAGTAACGTGGTACTGTCTCTATATGGTGACTGGTAATGAGACAGCGTGTCAGTAACGTGGTACTGTCTCTATATGGTGACTGGTAATGAGACAGCGTGTCAGTAACGTGGTACTGTCTCTATATGGTGACTGGTAATGAGACAGCGTGTCAGTAACGTGGTACTGTCTCTATATGGTGACTGGTAATGAGACAGCATGTCAGTAACGTGGTACTGTCTCTATATGGTGACTGGTAATGAGACAGCGTGTCAGTAACGTGGTACTGTCTCTATATGGTGACTGGTAATGAGACAGCGTGTCAGTAATGTGGTACTGTCTCTATATGGTGACTGGTAATGAGACAGCGTGTCAGTAACGTGGTACTGTCTCTATATGGTGACTGGTAATGAGACAGCGTGTCAGTAACGTGGTACTGTCTCTATATGGTGACTGGTAATGAGACAGCGTGTCAGTAATGTGGTACTGTCTCTATATGGTGACTGGTAATGAGACAGCGTGTCAGTAACGTGGTACTGTCTCTATATGGTGACTGGTAATGAGACAGCGTGTCAGTAACGTGGTACTGTCTCTATATGGTGACTGGTAATGAGACAGCATGTCAGTAACGTGGTCCTGTCTCTATATGGTGACTGGTAATGAGACAGCATGTCAGTAACGTGGTACTGTCTCTATATGGTGACTGGTAATGAGACAGCGTGTCAGTAACGTGGTACTGTCTCTATATGGTGACTGGTAATGAGACAGCATGTCAGTAACGTGGTCCTGTCTCTATATGGTGACTGGTAATGAGACAGCGTGTCAGTAACGTGGTACTGTCTCTATATGGTGACTGGTAATGAGACAGCATGTCAGTAACGTGGTACTGTCTCTATATGGTGACTGGTAATGAGACAGCGTGTCAGTAACGTGGTACTGTCTCTATATGGTGACTGGTAATGAGACAGCATGTCAGTAACGTGGTCCTGTCTCTATATGGTGACTGGTAATGAGACAGCGTGTCAGTAACGTGGTACTGTCTCTATATGGTGACTGGTAATGAGACAGCGTGTCAGTAACGTGGTACTGTCTCTATATGGTGACTGGTAATGAGACAGCGTGTCAGTAATGTGGTACTGTCTCTATATGGTGACTGGTAATGAGACAGCATGTCAGTAACGTGGTACTGTCTCTATATGGTGACTGGTAATGAGACAGCGTATCAGTAATGTGGTACTGTCTCTATATGGTGACTGGTAATGAGACAGCGTGTCAGTAACGTGGTACTGTCTCTATATGGTGACTGGTAATGAGACAGCGTGTCAGTAACGTGGTACTGTCTCTATATGGTGACTGGTAATGAGACAGCGTGTCAGTAACGTGGTACTGTCTCTATATGGTGACTGGTAATGAGACAGCATGTCAGTAACGTGGTACTGTCTCTATATGGTGACTGGTAATGAGACAGCGTGTCAGTAATGTGGTACTGTCTCTATATGGTGACTGGTAATGAGACAGCGTGTCAGTAACGTGGTACTGTCTCTATATGGTGACTGGTAATGAGACAGCATGTCAGTAACGTGGTACTGTCTCTATATGGTGACTGGTAATGAGACAGCATGTCAGTAACGTGGTACTGTCTCTATATGGTGACTGGTAATGAGACAGCGTGTCAGTAACGTGGTACTGTCTCTATATGGTGACTGGTAATGAGACAGCGTGTCAGTAACGTGGTACTGTCTCTATATGGTGACTGGTAATGAGACAGCATGTCAGTAACGTGGTACTGTCTCTATATGGTGACTGGTAATGAGACAGCGTGTCAGTAACGTGGTACTGTCTCTATATGGTGACTGGTAATGAGACAGCGTGTCAGTAACGTGGTACTGTCTCTATATGGTGACTGGTAATGAGACAGCATGTCAGTAACGTGGTACTGTCTCTATATGGTGACTGGTAATGAGACAGCATGTCAGTAACGTGGTACTGTCTCTATATGGTGACTGGTAATGAGACAGCGTGTCAGTAACGTGGTACTGTCTCTATATGGTGACTGGTAATGAGACAGCGTGTCAGTAACGTGGTACTGTGAGTCTCTGTTGGCGTCCTAGCCAGTCCTCACCTGTCTCTGTTGTAGCCCACCTCAGCTGTGGCGTTGGGAGAGGGGATGAGGAGATCCACTACTCCGGTCTCCAACTCCTACACAGGAAAAGGAAACAGGCGTCAGTCTCACAAGATATCCTGTCCACAGCCTGTCTCTAAATAATATCACTTTTCTGACTCTTTGTTAGTTGAACATTTCAGGAAACTAGTAAATTCCTCTGGTAAAGAAGTTTGGATAAACTCTGAATAATAGACATAAGAACATACTGCTGACACCACAAGGAAATGACTTCAGGTTGAGACTGAGGCTTTGTTCCCATATCCAAAATAGCAAACCACTTAGAATGTATTGGGTATTGGGCATGCTAGTATGGATATGAGAATGTAGCCTGAAACACACCAGTGATAAAATAAACTTAGCTGATGTTTTATAGAAACCTGGGGCCACATGTATCAAGCATCTCAGAGTCTGAGTTCTGATCTAGGATCAGGTTCCCGCCTGTCCAATAACCATATTCAGAGTCGGAGTTCTGATCTAGGATCAGGTTCCCGCCTGTCCAATAACCATATTCAGAGTCGGAGTTCTGATCTAGGATCAGGTTCCCGCCTGTCCAATAACCATATTCAACACGATCTAAAAGTCTAAATCGATCCAAGAGCAGCACTCCCACTCAGACGCTTGGTGTTTACGGTCCCTGATCAACTGACTGTAAACTGTTGTGTCACTAATTCTACTGTTACTATCCCACTACTATTTCTAATACAATCACTAATTCTACTGTTCCTATCCCACTACTATTTCTAATACAGTCACTAATTCTACTGTTGCTATCCCACTACTATTTCTAATACAATCACTAATTCTACTGTTACTATCCCACTACTATTTCTAATACAGTCACTAATTCTACTGTTCCTATCCCACTACTGTTTCTAATACAGTCACTAATTCTACTGTTACTATCCCACTACTATTTCTAATACAATCACTAATTCTACTGTTACTATCCCACTACTATTTCTAATACAGTCACTAATTCTACTGTTACTATCCCACTACTATTTCTAATACAGTCACTAATTCTACTGTTACTATCCCACTACTATTTCTAATACAGTCACTAATTCTACTGTTCCTATCCCACTACTGTTTCTAATACAGTCACTAATTCTACTGTTACTATCCCACTACTGTTTCTAATACAGTCACTAATTCTACTGTTACTATCCCACTACTGTTTCTAATACAGTCACTAATTCTACTGTTACTATCCCACTACTGTTTCTAATACAGTCACTAATTCTACTGTTACTATCCCACTACTGTTTCTAATACAGTCACTAATTCTACTGTTACTATCCCACTACTGTTTCTAATACAGTCACTAATTCTACTGTTACTATTCCACAATTACTATGACACCTCTAACTGTAAACTCTACCGTAACTGACACCTCTAACTGTAAACTCTACCGTAACTGACACCTCTAACTGTAAACTCTACAGTAACTGACACCTCTAACTGTAAACTCTGTAACTGACACCTCTAACTGTAAACTCTACCGTAACTGACACCTCTTAACTGTAAACTCTACCGTAACGGACACCTCTAACTGTAAACTCTACCGTAACTGACACCTCTAACTGTAAACTCTACCAATACTGACACCTCTAACTGTAAACTCTACCGTAACTGACACCTCTAACTGTAAACTCTACCGTAACTGACACCTCTAACTGTAAACTCTACCAATACTGACACCTCTAACTGTAAACTCTACCGTAACTGACACCTCTAACTGTAAACTCTACCGTAACTGACACCTCTAACTGTAAACTCTACCGTAACTGACACCTCTAACTGTAAACTCTACCAATACTGACACCTCTAACTGTAAACTCTACCGTAACTGACACCTCTAACTGTAAACTCTACCGTAACTGACACCTCTAACTGTAAACTCTACCAATACTGACACCTCTAACTGTAAACTCTACCGTAACTGACACCTCTAACTGTAAACTCTACCGTAACTGACACCTCTAACTGTAAACTCTACCCTAACTGACACCTCTAACTGTAAACTCTGTAACTGACACCTCTAACTGTAAACTCTGTAACTGACACCTCTAACTGACACCTCTAACTGACACCTCTAACTGTAAACTCTGTAACTGACACCTCTAACTGACACCTCTAACTGACACCTCTAACTGTAAACTCTACCAATACTGACACCTCTAACTGTAAACTCTACCGTAACTGACACCTCTAACTGTAAACTCTGTAACTGACACCTCTAACTGTAAACTCTACCAATACTGACACCTCTAACTGTAAACTCTACCAATACTGACACCTCTAACTGTAAACTCTACCAATACTGACACCTCTAACTGTAAACTATGTAACTGACACCTCTAACTGTAAACTCTACCGTAACTGACACCTCTAACTGTAAACTCTGTAACTGACACCTCTAACTGTAAACTCTACAGTAACTGACACCTCTAACTGTAAACTCTACAGTAACTGACACCTCTAACTGTAAACTCTGTAACTGACACCTCTAACTGTAAACTCTACAGTAACTGACACCTCTAACTCCCGACCGGGAGACTCATGGGCGGCGCACAATTGGCCCAGCGTCGTCCAGGGTAGGGGAGGGAATGGCCGGCAGGGATGTAGCTCAGTTGATAGAGCATGGCGTTTGCAACGCCAGGGTTGTGGGTTCGTTTCCCACAGGGGGCCAGTATAAAAAAAAATAATAATATGTAAGTCGCTCTGGATAAGAGCGTCTGCTAAATGACTAAAAAATGTAAAAAAAAAAAATGTAACTGTAAACTCTGTAACTGACACCTCTAACTGTAAACTCTACAGTAACTGACACCTCTAACTGACACCTCTAACTGTAAACTCTACCGTAACTGACACCTCTAACTGTAAACTCTACCGTAACTGACACCTCTAACTGTAAACTCTACCGTAACTGACACCTCTAACTGTAAACTCTACCGTAACTGACACCTCTAACTGTAAACTCTACCGTAACTGACACCTCTAACTGTAAACTCTACCGTAACTGACACCTCTAACTGTAAACTCTGTAACTGACACCTCTAACTGTAAACTCTACAGTAACTGACACCTCTAACTGACACCTCTAACTGTAAACTCTACCCTAACTGACACCTCTAACTGTAAACTCTACCGTAACTGACACCTCTAACTGTAAACTCTACCGTAACTGACACCTCTAACTGTAAACTCTACCGTAACTGACACCTCTAACTGTAAACTCTACCGTAACTGACACCTCTAACTGTAAACTCTACCGTAACTGACACCTCTAACTGTAAACTCTACCGTAACTGACACCTCTAACTGTAAACTCTGTAACTGACACCTCTAACTGTAAACTCTACAGTAACTGACACCTCTAACTGACACCTCTAACTGTAAACTCTACCCTAACTGACACCTCTAACTGTAAACTCTACCGTAACTGACACCTCTAACTGTAAACTCTACCGTAACTGACACCTCTAACTGTAAACTCTACCGTAACTGACACCTCTAACTGTAAACTCTACCGTAACTGACACCTCTAACTGTAAACTCTACAGTAACTGACACCTCTAACTGACACCTCTAACTGACACCTCTAACTGTACTGTAGTTATAATGTTACTATACCTGGCACATCTCAGTGATTGTGTCATCAAACACCCCTCCAGCATCGTCGGCCCCCTCCCCCACCAGCTTGACCTTCCAGGCCCTGGACGGCAGCCGCAGGTCAGACGCATTCAGCTTGACCACCTGACGGGCTATCTGCACAAAGATGGGCTTACACTTACGACCCCTGGACAGAGAGAGAGGAGGAGAGAGAGAGAGAGGACAGACAGAGAGAGAGAGAGAGAGAGAGAGAGAGAGAGAGAGAGAGAGAGAGAGAGAGAGAGAGAGAGAATAGAGAGAATAGAGAGAGAGAGAGAGAGAGAGAGAGAGAGAGAGAGAGAGAGAGAGAGAGAGAGAGAGAGAGAGAGAGAGAGAAGAGGATGGAGAGAGAGAGAGAGAGAGAGAGAGAGAGAGAGAGAGAGAGAGAGGGAGTAGAGAGAGAGAGAGAGAGAGAGAGAGAAGAGGGATGGAGAGAGAGAGAGAGAGAGGGGGAGTAGAGAGAGAGAGAGAGAGAGAGAGAGAGGGAGTAGAGAGAGAGAGAGAGAGAGAGAGAGAGAGAGAGAAAGAATAGAGAGAGAATAGAGAGAGAATAGAGAGAGAGAGAGAGAGAGAGAGAGAGAGGATGTAGAGGAAAGGGTAGAGGGTGAAAAAGGGAGACAGAGAACTATTAGTTCAATCTCAATGTAACATATACACACTGCATGTCCTACTGCCTTAACCACCAGACATCTGAAGCTGTGGAACACCATCAACCATCAACTGTCAGATCACTACATTTATTTGGGTTTTCAAAGAGACTTTTAAGACTATTTGTAATGAAAAGCGCTATGAAACAAAACATCTATAATTATTCTGACGTATTACTACATTTCTACTACTCCAGGATGCTGGACATACCGTGTGGAGATCCTCTTGACAGTGATCTGGGGTCCGGTAGTTCTTCCCTGTACCATAGTCTTCCCTATGGACCTCACCATGGGGAGAGTATAGACCCTGGGGGGCCAGCAGGGGCCTCAACTGGCCCTGGACGATGCCCCATGTCCCTGTGTTGTAGTGGGATGCACAGCTCTGAGGAATGAGTCAGATGTATTAATCATAATGGACAGTCAATACAGGATTATACAGTAAAAGGGACACATGCTAATGTATCCGAGGACATTACACTGGAGGAGATAGCGATGTGTGTGGTGAGGTGAGGTGTGTGGTGAGGTGAGGTGTGTGGTGAGGTGTGTGGTGAGGTGTGGTCAGGTGTGTGGTGAGGTGTGGTGAGGTGTGTGGCGAGGTGTGTGGTGAGGTGTGGTGAGGTGTGTGGTGAGGTGTGGTGTGTGGTGAGGTGTGGTGAGGTGTTCGGTAAGGTGTGTGGTGAGGTGTGGTGAGGTGTGTGGTGAGGTGTGGTGTGTGGTGAAGTGTGTGGTGAGGTGTGATGAGGTGTGGTCAGGTGTGTGGTGAGGTGTGTGAGGTGTGTGGCGAGGTGTGTGGTGAGGTGTGGTGAGGTGTGTGGTGAGGTGTGGTGTGTGGTGAGGTGTGGTGAGGTGTTCGGTAAGGTGTGTGGTGAGGTGTGGTGAGGTGTGTGGTGAGGTGAGGTGTGTGGTGAGGTGTGTGGTGAGGTGTGGTGAGGTGTGTGGTGAGGTGTGGTGAGGTGTGGTGAGGTGTGTGTGAGGTGTGGTGAGCTGTGGTGAGGTGTGTGGTGAGGTGTGGTGAGCTGTGGTGTGAGGTGTGTGTGGTGAGGTGTGTGTGGCGAGGTGTGTGGCGAGGTGTGTGGCGAGGTGTGTGGCGAGGTGTGTGTGGTGAGGTGTGTGGTGAGGTGTGTGGTGAGGTGTGGTGAGGTGTGTGTGGTGAGGTGTGGTGAGGTGTGTGTGGTGAGGTGTGGTGAGGTGTGTGTGGTGAGGTGTGTGTGGTGAGGTGTGGTGAGGTGTGTGTGGTGAGGTGTGTGTGGTGAGGTGTGGTGAGGTGTGTGGTGAGGTGTGTGGTGAGTATGTGTGTATGTGTGTGTGGTGAGGTGAGGTGTATGTGTGTGTGTATGTGGTGAGGTGTGTGTGTATGTGTGTGTGTGTATGTGTTGTGGTGAGGTGTGTATGTGTATGTGTGTGGTGAGGTGAGGTGTGTGTGTGTGTGTGTGTATGTGGTGAGGTGAGGTGTGTGTGTGTGTGTGTGTGTGTTGTGTGTGAGGTGAGGTGTATGTGTGTGTGTGGTGAGGTGTGTGTTGGGTAGTGAGGTGAGGTGTGTGTGTGTGTAGTGAGGTGAGGGTGTGTGTGTTGAGGTGAGGTGTGTGTGGTTGAGGTGTGGTGAGGTGTGTTGGTGAGTATGTGTGTATGTGTGGTGTGTATGTGTGTGGTGAGTTGAGGTGTATGTGTGTGTGTATGTGGTGAGGTGTGTGTGTATGTGTATGTGTGTGTGTGTATGTGTGTGGTGAGGTGTGTATGTGTATGTGTGTGGTGAGGTGAGGTGTGTGTGTGTGTGTGTATGTGGTTGAGGTGAGTTGTGTGTGTGTGTGTGTGTGTGTGAGGTGAGGTGTATGTGTGTGTGGTGAGGTGAGGTGTGTGTGTGTGTGTGAGGTGAGGTGTGTGTGTGTAGTGAGGTGAGGTGTGTGTGTACCTGGTTGTTGGGGCTGAGGTTGAGTAATCTCCATGATGAGTACATGAGGTCAGAAAAGTGGTAAAGTATGCGTAGCCTGGCCCGGACTGCTTCCATGCTGACCTCTCTCAGACAGCTGAACTGGGGAGGTACTGCTACGGCAGCCCTAGCTGGAGGGGGACCGAGGAACCTGGAGAGGAGAGGGAATAAAATAAAGATGTCAAAGACAGAAAGGGAGGGAGAGAGGGAGGGAGAGAAGAGAGAGGGAGAGAGGGAGAGAGGGAGAGAGGTAGGGAGGGAGAGAGAGAGAGAGGGAGGGGAGAGAGAGGGAGGGGAGAGAGGGAGAGAGGAAGGGAGGGAGAGAGGGAGAGAGGAAGGGAGGGAGGGAGAGAGAGAGAGAGAGAGAGAGAGAGAGAGAGAGAGAGAGAGAGAGAGAGAGGGAGGGAGGGAGAGGGAGGGAGAGAGGGGGAGAGAGGGAGAGAGGAAGGGAGGGAGAGAGGGAGTAGAGGGAGGGAGAGAGAGAGAGAGAGGGAGAGAGGGAAAGAGGGAGAGGGAGAGAGGGAGAGGGAGAGAGAGGGGAGAGAGAGAGAGAGAAAGAGGGCGAGAGAGAGAGAGAAAGGGGCGAGAGAGAGAGAGAAAGGAGGGAGAGAGAGAGAGAAAGAGGGAGAGAGGGAGAGAGGGAGAGAGGGAGAGAGAGAGGGAGAGAGAGGGAGCGCCGAGAGAGAGAGAGAGAGAGAGAGAGAGAGAGAGAAAGATAGCGAGAGAGAGAGAGAGAGAGAGCGAGAGAGAGAGAGAGAGAGAGATAGAGAAGAGAGAGAGGGAGCGCGAGAGAGAGAGAGAGAGAGAGAGAGAGAGAGAGCAAGAAAGATAGCGAAGAGAGAGAGAGAGAGAGAGAGAGAGAGAGGGAAAGAGGGAGAGGGAGAGAGAGGAGAGGGAGAGGGAGAGAGGGAGAGGGAGAGAGAGGGAGAGAGAGGGAGAGGAGAGAGAGAGAGAGAGGCGAGAGAGAAAGATGGCGAGAGAGAGAGAGAAAGGGGGCGAGAGAGAGAGAAAGAGGGGAGAGAGAGAGAAAGAGGGAGAGAGGGAGAGAGAGAGGGAGAGAGAGGGAGCGAGAGGAGAGAGAGAGAGTAGAGAGAGAAAGATAGCGAGAGAGGAGAGAGAGAGCGAGAGAGAGAGAGAGATAGAGAGAGAGAGAGAGAGGGAGCGAGAGAGAGAGGAGCGAGAGAGAGAGAGAGAGAGAGAGAGAGAGAGAGAGAGAGAGAGAGAGAGAGAGAGAGAGAGAGAGAGAGAGAAGAGAGAGAGAGAGAGAGAGAGAGAGAGAGAGAGAGAGAGAGAGAGAGAGCGAGAGAGAGAGAGAGAGAGAGAGAGAGAGGGAGGGAGAGGGTGGAATAATTTTAGAATCCAATCATGATCAATCTCTTCACCCAGATACCATCCCCTAGGTCCTAGGTTTATGTTATCACACTATTACATTATGACAATGAGATAAGAACACAATCGATTTCAACAAACACACGTTGGAATTAGTACCTGTCCATGAAACACTCAACAGGTACAGAGTCTATGTCAGTTGACGTCATGCGTTTAAGACTGAAGTAGAGAGACTGCCTGCCTGCCTGCTGTGTGTGTGTGTGTGTGTGTGTGTGTGTGTGTGTTACCTGGAGCCCGTGGAGGGACAGAGGGAGCGGTCCAGGCAGCTGAGTGACAGCGACCAGCAGAGATCTGGTTAATGTTCTTCCCCTGTAGTGATGCCACCAGGGTGGGCTCTCTCACATGGCTGGTGTGGCCCAGACCCAACTAGGAGACAGGGAGAACAGAGAAACAGATTAAGACCCAACTAGGAGACAGGGAGAACAGAGACACAGATCTAGACCCAGCTACAACACACAGAGAAACAGATCTACACCCAGCTACAACACACAGAGAAACAGATCTAGACCCAGCTACAACACACAGAGAAACAGATCTAGACCCAGCTACAACACACAGAGAAACAGATCTAGACCCAACTACAACACACAGAGAAACAGATCTAGACCCAGCTACAACACACAGAGAAACAGATCTAGACCCAGCTACAACCCACAGAGAAACAGATCTAGACCCAGCTACAACACACAGAGAAACAGATCTAGACCCAGCTACAACACACAGAGAAACAGATCTAGACCCAGTTACAACACACAGAGAAACAGATCTAGACCCAGCTACAACACACAGAGAAACAGATCTAGACCCAGCTACAACACACAGAGAAACAGATCTACACCCAGCTACAACACACAGAGAAACAGATCTAGACCCAGCTACAACACACAGAGAAACAGATCTAGACCCAGCTACAACACACAGAGAAACAGATCTAGACCCAGCTACAACACACAGAGAAACAGATCTAGACCCAGCTACAACACACAGAGAAACAGATCTAGACCCAGCTACAACACACAGAGAAACAGATCTAGACCCAGCTACAACACACAGAGAAACAGATCTAGACCCAGCTACAACCCACAGAGAAACAGATCTAGACCCAGCTACAACCCACAGAGAAACAGATCTAGACCCAGCAACAACCCACAGAGAAACAGATCTAGACCCAGCTACAACACACAGAGAAACAGATCTAGACCCAGCTACAACACACAGAGAAACAGATCTAGACCCAGCTACAACACACAGAGAAACAGATCTAGACCCAGCTACAACACACAGAGAAACAGTATCAGTGAGCTACTCAACTCATATTGGATGAACCAGAATCAGTTTGTTTGCCATTCCACAAGTGTAGGAATTTGTCTTTATAAGAAAAGCCCTCACAAGGTAGACATGCACAATAAACACAGTACAATGACAGAGAGAACTGGTGCTAAAAAGTGTGTGTGTGAACCTGTCAGTGTGTGTACCCGTCCCAGTGTGTGTGTGTGTGTGTGTGTGTGTGTGTGTGTGTGTGTGTGTTTGTGTGTGTGTGTGTACCCGTGTGTTGTATCCTACCTGTCCCTCTGAGTTGCTGCCCCAGGTATAGACCTCTCCAGTGGAGGAGAGGACCAGTGTGTGTACCCGTCCCAGTGTGTGTGTGTGTGTGTGTGTGTGTGTGTGTGTGTGTGTGTGTGTGTGTGTACCCGTGTGTTGTATCCTACCTGTCCCTCTGAGTTGCTGCCCCAGGTATAGACCTCTCCAGTGGAGGAGAGGACCAGTGTGTGTACCCGTCCCAGTGTGTGTGTGTGTGTGTGTGTGTGTGTGTGTGTGTGTGTGTGTGTGTGTGTGTGTGTGTACCCGTGTATTGTATCCTACCTGTCCCTCTGAGTTGCTGCCCCAGGTATAGACCTCTCCAGTGGAGGAGAGGACCAGTGTGTGTACCCGTCCCAGTGTGTGTGTGTGTGTGTGTGTGTGTGTGTGTGTGTGTGTGTGTGTGTGTGTGTGTGTGTACCCGTGTATTGTATCCTACCTGACCCTCTGAGTTGCTGCCCCAGGTATAGACCTCTCCAGTGGAGGAGAGGACCAGTGTGTGTTCGGCCCCCACTGCCACATCCTCTATAAACACGTCAGACAGAGCTGGCACCACCTGGGGACGGTTGTGGTTCCTGGCCCGGCCCTCCGGTAGCCCTATCAGTCGGTCTGGAGACAGGGGGGGACACAGGAGGGTTGACGAGGAGTGTACTGGGTTACAAAGACACATTCTGTATCTGGAGGCTGCATCTTCAACAGTATTGGAAGTCACATTCTGTATGTTATGCTATGTCTAAAGTAGAAAGAATATTTATGGCAAGAATCAAGATAGATGATGAACTGTAGAACTACAGTAACAGACAACACTGTGAGAGAATATAGTTTTTTCCTCCGCACGTTCTATTCTATAATATTCATATGTTAACTGTTGTTAACTGAATAGTATGCATGCAGCGTATCGTGTCCATACCTTGTCCGAATGTGTACACGTTGCCATCTTTGGTGAGAGCAACAGAGAACTGAGTTCCACAGGACACCTTCTTGATACCAATTCCACAGAGAACGTCAACCTTCTGTGGAACACAGAAACAGCTATCTGAATCACCTTCACTCACCAAGTACATTTACACAGAACTGGAATATGACTTGGTGAAGTGGTGCTGCCAGGGACAATATACAGAATATACAGACAGAATATACAGACAGAATATACAGACAGAATATACAGAATACACAGACAGAATATACAGAATATACAGACAGAATATACAGAATATACAGACAGAATATACAAACAGAATATACAGAATATACAGACAGAATATACAGAATATACAGACAGAATATACAGACAGAATATACAGACAACACACACCAAACTTTCTCATTCATTTCCCTTCCTCTCCTCAAAACTGAGAAACAGACAGTCAACACTACTGTACATACCTGAGGTGAGGAACAGACAGTCAACACTACTGTACATACCTGAGGTGAGGAACAGACACAGTCAACACTACTGTACATACCGGAGGTGAGGAACAGACAGTCAACACTACTGTACATACCTGAGGTGAGGAACAGACAGTCAACACTACTGTACATACCGGAGGTGAGGAACAGACAGTCAACACTACTGTACATACCTGAGGTGAGGAACAGACAGTCAACACTACTGTACATACCGGAGGTGAGGAACAGACACAGTCAACACTACTGTACATACCGGAGGTGAGGAACAGACAGTCAACACTACTGTACATACCGGAGGTGAGGAACAGACACAGTCAACACTACTGTACATACCGGAGGTGAGGAACAGACAGTCAACACTACTGTACATACCTGAGGTGAGGAACAGACAGTCAACACTACTGTACATACCGGAGGTGAGGAACAGACAGTCAACACTACTGTACATACCGGAGGTGAGGAACAGACAGTCAACACTACTGTACATACCTGAGGAGAGAAACAGACAGTCAACACTACTGTACATACCGGAGGTGAGGAACAGACAGTCAACACTACTGTACATACCGGAGGTGAGGAACAGACACAGTCAACACTACTGTACATACCGGAGGTGAGAAACAGACAGTCAACACTACTGTACATACCTGAGGTGAGGAACAGACAGTCAACACTACTGTACATACCTGAGGTGAGGAACAGACAGTCAACACTACTGTACATACCTGAGGTGAGGAACAGACAGTCAACACTACTGTACATACCTGAGGAGAGGATTTGGCGGTAGAATTCCCCAGTCCCAGTTTCCCGTAGTCGCCGTCTCCGAAGGCCCAGACCATCATTCCATCGGCAGAGACGGCTACAGTGTGATTCAGACCACACGCCACCTGGGACCAGAAAGAACCAGGGTTCTGGGTCAGATACACGTCAAAAATGGTCCAATACTTGAGCTGTGCTTGATGTAGTTTACCTGGCACAACGGAACCAAATACTTTCAGTGAGAGTGTTTTTTTTTTTTGCTGTTACATTGTGACTGTTGTTTATCTCACCTGTCCAACCTGGTATCCCTCCAGTGATGTGACTGTTGATTATCTTACCTGTCCAACCTGGTATCCCTCCAGTGAAGTGACTGTTGATTATCTTACCTGTCCAACCTGGTATCCCTCCAGTGATGTGACTGTTGTTTATCTCCACCTGTCCAACCTGGTATCCCTCCAGTGATGTGACTGTTGTTTATCTCCACCTGTCCAACCTGGTATCCCTCCAGTGATGTGACTGTTGTTTATCTCACCTGTCCAACCTGGTATCCCTCCAGTGATGTGACTGTTGTTTATCTCACCTGTCCAACCTGGTATCCCTCCAGTGATGTGACTGTTGTTTATCTCACCTGTCCAACCTGGTATCCCTCCAGTGATGTGACTGTTGTTTATCTCACCTGTCCAACCTGGTATCCCTCCAGTGATGTGACTGTTGATTATCTCACCTGTCCAACCTGGTATCCCTCCAGTGAAGTGACTTTCTCAGGCAGTTTCTTGTTGGAGGTGTTTCCCAGACCCAGCCTGCCATAGTCCCCGTTACCAAAGGAGAACAGCTTCCCATCAGCAGTCACCACCGCTGAGTGCTTGAACCCACAGGACATCTGACAACAAAAGGGAAACGTTGATGGAAATGGGAACAAATCAAAACAAGAGGCTTTTTTTATTTTTATTTTATTTTGCAGATAGAAGGGAAATGTGTAGAACCAACACATTCCTCTATTCCAAATGAATAGTGCAATATCTTGTCAGCTTCTGTTGTATATCTGGTCTAGATCTATCTGTCAGCTTCTGTTGTATATCTGGTCCAGATCTATCTGTCAGCTTCTGTTGTATATCTGGTCTAGATCTATCTGTCAGCTTCTGTTGTATATCTGGTCTAGATCTATCTGTCAGCTTCTGTTGTATATCTGGTCTAGATCTATCTGTCAGCTTCTGTTGTATATCTGGTCTAGATCTATCTGTCAGCTTCTGTTGTATATCTGGTCTAGATCTATCTGTCAGCTTCTGTTGTATATCTGGTCTAGATCTATCTGTCAGCTTCTGTTGTATATCTGGTCTAGATCTATCTGTCAGCTTCTGTTGTATATCTGGTCTAGATCTATCTGTCAGCTTCTGTTGTATATCTGGTCTAGATCTATCTGTCAGCTTCTGTTGTATATCTGGTCTAGATCTATCTGTCAGCTTCTGTTGTATATCTGGTCTAGATCTATCTGTCAGCTTCTGTTGTATATCTGGTCTAGATCTATCTGTCAGCTTCTGTTGTATATCTGGTCTAGATCTATCTGTCAGCTTCTGTTGTATATCTGGTCTAGATCTATCTGTCAGCTTCTGTTGTATATCTGGTCTAGATCTATCTGTCAGCTTCTGTGGTATATCTGGTCTAGATCTATCTGTCAGCTTCTGTTGTATATCTGGTCTAGATCTATCTGTCAGCTTCTGTTGTATATCTGGTCTAGATCTATCTGTCAGCTTCTGTTGTATATCTGGTCTAGATCTATCTGTCAGCTTCTGTTGTATATCTGGTCTAGATCTATCTGTCAGCTTCTGTGGTATATCTGGTCTAGATCTATCTGTCAGCTTCTGTTGTATATCTGGTCTAGATCTATCTGTCAGCTTCTGTTGTATATCTGGTCTAGATCTATCTGTCAGCTTCTGTGGTATATCTGGTCTAGATCTATCTGTCAGCTTCTGTTGTATATCTGGTCTAGATCTATCTGTCAGCTTCTGTTGTATATCTGGTCTAGATCTATCTGTCAGCTTCTGTTGTATATCTGGTCTAGATCTATCTGTCAGCTTCTGTTGTATATCTGGTCTAGATCTATCTGTCAGCTTCTGTTGTATATCTGGTCTAGATCTATCTCCTGGACATCACTTGGAGGTGTTTAACGTCCCTCTGTTTTAAACCTTGATATCCTGAGGTGGAGGTGTTTAACGTCCCTCTGTTTTAAACCTTGATATCCTGAGGTGGAGGTGTTTAACGTCCCTCTGTTTTAAACCTTGATATCCTGAGGTGGAGGTGTTTAACGTCCCTCTGTTTTAAACCTTGATGCCCTGAGGTGGAGGTGTTTAACGTCCCTCTGTTTTAAACCTTGATATCCTGAGGTGGAGGTGTTTAACGTCCCTCTGTTTTAAACCTTGATATCCTGAGGTGGAGGTGTTTAACGTCCCTCTGTTTTAAACCTTGATATCCTGAGGTGGAGGTGTTTAACGTCCCTCTGTTTTAAACCTTGATATCCTGAGGTGGAGGTGTTTAACGTCCCTCTGTTTTAAACCTTGATGCCCTGAGGTGGAGGTGTTTAACGTCCCTCTGTTTTAAACCTTGATATCCTGAGGTGGAGGTGTTTAACGTCCCTCTGTTTTAAACCTTGATATCCTGAGGTGGAGGTGTTTAACGTCCCTCTGTTTTAAACCTTGATATCCTGAGGTGGAGGTGTTTAACGTCCCTCTGTTTAAACCTTGATATCCTGAGGTGGAGGTGTTTAACGTCCCTCTGTTTTAAACCTTGATATCCTGAGGTGGAGGTGTTTAACGTCCCTCTGTTTAAACCTTGATATCCTGAGGTGGAGGTGTTTAACGTCCCTCTGTTTTAAACCTTGATGCCCTGAGGTGGAGGTGTTTAACGTCCCTCTGTTTTAAACCTTGATATCCTGAGGTGGAGGTGTTTAACGTCCCTGTTTTAAACCTTGATGCCCTGAGGTGGAGGTGTTTAACGTCCCTCTGTTTTAAACCTTGTTATCCTGAGGTGGAGGTGTTTAACGTCCCTCTGTTTTAAACCTTGATGCCCTGAGGTGGAGGTGTTTAACGTCCCTCTGTTTTAAACCTTGATATCCTGAGGTGGAGGTGTTTAACGTCCCCCTGTTTTAAACCTTGATGCCCTGAGGCTCTCTCCTACTGCCCTGTATTGTAGCACCTCTAAATGACAGGAGACTGTGGCCTATTAAAGTAGCACTCCTCTGTTTGTCCACGTACCTGCACCACCTCCTCGCCCTGCAGGGCTTCGATCTGTCGCGGTCGTCTCTGGCGGTCACTGTTCCCGTGTCCCAGCTTCCCGTAGTCTCCATCTCCCCAGCTGAACACCTCGCCACTCTCCGTCAGCGCCATGGAGTGGCCGTCACTACCACACGACGTCACCAGCTGGGTCACCACAAAGCCTGGGGGGGAGACAGACAGACAGACAGAAAGACAGACAGACAGACAGACAGACAGACACAGGCAATAGACAAATGTTAGAGCTCTGGTCCCCTAACAGAAAGCAGCTCTGCAGCGGGGGCTCTGGTCCCCTAACAGAAAGCAGCTCTGCAGCGGGGGCTCTGGTCCCCTAACAGAAAGCAGCTCTGCAGCGGGGGCTCTGGTCCCCTAACAGAAAGCAGCTCTGCAGCGGGGGCTCTGGTCCCCTAACAGAAAGCACCTCTGCAGCAGGGGCTCTGGTCCCCTAACAGAAAGCAGCTCTGCAGCAGGGGCTCTGGTCCCCTAACAGAAAGCAGCTCTGCAGCGGGGGCTCTGGTCCCCTAACAGAAAGCAGCTCTGCAGCGGGGGCTCTGGTCCCCTAACAGAAAGCAGCTCTGCAGCGGGGGCTCTGGTCCCCTAACAGAAAGCAGCTCTGCAGCGGGGGCTCTGGTCCCCTAACAGAAAGCAGCTCTGCAGCGGGGGCTCTGGTCCCCTAACAGAAAGCAGCTCTGCAGCGGGGGCTCTGGTCCCCTAACAGAAAGCAGCTCTGCAGCGGGGGCTCTGGTCCCCTAACAGAAAGCAGCTCTGCAGCAGGGGCTCTGGTCCCCTAACAGAAAGCAGCTCTGCAGCGGGGGCTCTGGTCCCCTAACAGAAAGCAGCTCTGCAGCAGGGTAATTACCTCCTCTCCTCATCTCTTCTTCACCATCAATACCTTTAAAACACTGGACTCATAGTAAATCCTCCACTACTGCATTCACCCTGTTTCCTTATCAGTGCAAATGAGAGGAAGGAGACAAGGAGAGGAAGGAGACAAGTAGAGGAAGGAGACAAGGAGAGGAAGGAGACAAGGAGAGGAAGGAGACGAGTAGAGGAAGGAGACGAGTAGAGGAAGGAGACGAGTAGAGGAAGGAGACAAGTAGAGGAAGGAGACAAGGAGAGGAAGGAGACGAGTAGAGGAAGGAGACAAGTAGAAGAAGGAGACAAGTAGAGGAAGGAGACAAGGAGAGGAAGGAGACAAGTAGAGGAAGGAGACAAGGAGAGGAAGGAGACAAGTAGAGGAAGGAGACGAGTAGAGGAAGGAGACAAGTAGAGGAAGGAGACAAGTAGAGGAAGGAGAGGAAGGGGACAAGGAAACAAGTAGAGGAAGGAGATAAGTAGAGGAAGGAGACAAGGAGAGGAAGGAGACAAGTAGAGGAAGGAGAGAAGTAGAGGAAGGAGACAAGTAGAAGAAGGAGACAAAGTAGAGGAAGGAGACAAGTAGAGGAAGGAGACAAGTAGAAGAAGGAGACGAGTAGAGGAAGGAGACAAGTAGAGGAAGGAGACAAGGAGAGGAAAGAGACAAGGAGAGGAAAGAGACAAGGAGAGGACGGAGACAAGGAGAGGAAAGAGACAAGGAGAGGAAGGAGACAAGTGAGGAAGGAGACAAGTAGAGGAAGGAGACAAGGAGAGGAAGGAGATAAGGAGAGGAAGGAGACAAGGAGAGGAAGGAGACAAGGAGAGGAAGGAGACAAGGAGAGGAAGGAGACAAGTAGAGGAAGGAGACAAGTAGAGGAAGGAGACGAGTAGAGGAAGGAGACGAGTAGAGGACTATTGAGATGCAGTCCCCAATTGCGTACCTTGCAATGCTGAGATGACGGTGATTACATGCAGATCATCAGAGTTGCCCTGTCCCAGTCTGCCGTAGCTGCCCTCCCCACAGGCTAACACTGTCCCGTTAGCCTGAATCACAAACGTACAGTTCTGACCACACACCACCTAGAGAGAAGAGAAGAGGGGGGGCAGGGAGGGAGGGAGAGAGAGAGAGAGGGGGGGGGGGGGGGGGGGGAGTAGAGTTCAGTTCACAACATGACAAATAGATAACACTGTGTCCTGACCAGAATCATTTAGAAGAATCATCTAAGAATAGGACTGACCAGGCCACCAGAGAGGACATCAGACTAAATGATCACCTACAGATGTTGCATGTTTAATTCCTAACTCGGTCTCCTTTTTCAGCCTCAGGAGACAGACACAAGCCCCAGTAGCTTCATCACTCCAGAGGTTCTGAGACAGTGTCGTCTGATGAAGGTGTTCAATCTAATAGGATTTATATGATGTAGTTGTAATGGGATCATCACAACCATGGAGAGTAGGGCGAGAGGGTATCATGTGTATAGTTTGTCTACCTGTTGTGCCTGAGAGAAGGAGGGTGGTAGTGTGTACCTGTTGTGTCTGAGAGAAGGAGGGTGGTAGTGTGTACCTGTTGTGCCTGAGAGAAGGAGGGTGGTAGTGTGTACCTGTTGTGCCTGAGAGAAGGAGGGTGGTAGTGTGTACCTGTTGTGCCTGAGAGAAGGAGGGTGGTAGTGTGTACCTGTTGTGCCTGAGAGAAGGAGGGTGGTAGTGTGTACCTGTTGTGCCTGAGAGAAGGAGGGTGGTAGTGTGTACCTGTTGTGCCTGAGAGAAGGAGGGTGGTAGTGTGTACCTGTTGTGCCTGAGAGAAGGAGGGTGGTAGTGTGTACCTGTTGTGTCTGATAGTAGGAGGGTGATAGTGTGTACCTGTTGTGTCTGAGAGAAGGAGGGTGGTAATGTGTACCTGTTGTGTCTGAGAGAAGGAGGGTGGTAATGTGTACCTGTTGTGCCTGAGAGGAGGAGGGTGGTAGTGTGTACCTGTTGTGCCTGAGAGAAGGAGGGTGGTAGTGTGTACCTGTTGTGCCTGAGAGAAGGAGGGTGGTAGTGTGTACCTGTTGTGTCTGAGAGAAGGAGGGTGGTAGTGTGTACCTGTTGTGCCTGAGAGAAGGAGGGTGGTAGTGTGTACCTGTTGTGTCTGAGAGAAGGAGGGTGGTAGTGTGTACCTGTTGTGTCTGAGAGAAGGAGGGTGGTAGTGTGTACCTGTTGTGCCTGAGAGAAGGAGGGTGGTAGTGTGTACCTGTTGTGCCTGAGAGAAGGAGGGTGGTAGTGTGTACCTGTTGTGCCTGAGAGAAGGAGGGTGGTAGTGTGTACCTGTTGTGCCTGAGAGAAGGAGGGTGGTAGTGTGTACCTGTTGTGCCTGAGAGAAGGAGGGTGGTAGTGTGTACCTGTTGTGCCTGAGAGAAGGAGGGTGCGGTGGTGGGCACCAGGATGTTTCTGCCAGCCTCTGCCAGCTGTCCATGTCTACCAGCTCCCCACAGAAACACGTCACACTTCCCTCCCAGGTGCCAGTCCTGGAGACAAACAGCAGAAACATAGAGAGCTCATTGTCTGTCACAACAGGGTCCATCAACATCTAGCATACAGCACCAAACCAGCTTGGGATATACAACTTTGTTGTGTCAACATGTCATAGATTGTATCTAGAGATCTGAAACTAATTAAAAACATTAACACGTAAAGCAGCAAACCCAAAACTGAAAAGGGCTTACCTCAGGTCTGGAGGTGGCCCAAGACATGATCTGTTCATCCATACCAGACACCCATTTACTGTTGTCCTGTACAGAGAAGAGAGTATTCATCTACAGAGACATCTTGGCATTGCTCCCCTCACAGAGCTCTTGTCTGACCCACCAGTTTGAATACGCTATTGGATACTTTGTCAAACCTTGACAGTTTACAGCCCAAATGTTGGCGTCGGGTAAGTTTGGCTTTATACATAGCTTGGGCTCTCTCTCTCGGGGTATGCGAGAACACATGGTCAGACGAGGAGAGAGCAGTAGGAGTAGCAGTGTTTTCGTCAACCACTTTGAAAAGAAGGTTGACGACATCCGATCCTCGTTTGTTAAGTCTAATGACACTGCTGGTCCTACTCACACTGCCCTACCCTATGCTTTGACTTCTTTCTCCCCTCTCTCTCCAGATAAAATCCTGCGACTTGTGACTGCAGGCCGCCCAACAACCTGCCCGCTTGACCCCATCCCCTCCTCTCTTCTCCAGACCATCTCCGGTGACCTTCTCCCCTACCTCACCTCGCTGATCAACTCATCCTTGACCGCTGGCTATGTCCCTTCCGTCTTCAAGAGAGCGAGAGTTGCACCCCTTCTCAAAAAACCAACACTCGATCCCACTGATGTCAACAACTACAGACCAGTATCCCTTCTTTCTTTTCTTTCCAAAACTATTGAGCGTGCCGTCTTTAGCCAACTCTCTTGCTATCTCTCTCAGAATGACCTTCTTGATCCAAACCAGTCAGGTTTCAGGACTGGTCATTCAACTGAGACTGCTCTTCTCTGTGTCACGGAGGCTCTCCGCACTGCTAAAGCTAACTCTCTCTCCTCTGCTCTTGTCCTTCTAGACCTGTCTGCTGCCTTTGATACTGTGAACCATCAGATCCTCCTCTCCACCCTCTCCGAGCTGGGCATCTCCGGCGCGGCTCACTCCTGGATTGCGTCCTACCTGACCGGTCGCTCCTACCAACTGGCGTGGCGAGAAGCTGTCTCCGCACCACGTGCTCTCACCACTGGTGTCCCCCAGGGCTCAGTTCTAGGCCCTCTCCTATTCTCGCTATACACCAAGTCACTTGGCTCTGTCATATCCTCACATGGCCTCTCCTATCATTGCTACGCTGACGATACACAACTAATCTTCTCCTTTCCCCCTTCTGATAACCAGGTGGCGAATCGCATCTCTGCATGTCTGGCAGACATATCAGTATGGATGACGGATCACCACCTCAAGCTGAACCCTGGCAAGACGGAGCTGCTCTTCCTCCCGGGGAAGGACTGCCCGTTCCATGATCTCGCCATCACGGTTGACAACTCCATTGTGTCCTCCTCCCAGAGTGCGAAGAGCCTTGGCGTGACCCTGGACAACACCCTGTCGTTCTCCGCTAACATCAAGGCGGTGACCCGATCCTGCAGGTTCATGCTCTACAACATTCGGCGAGTACGACCCTGCCTTACACAGGAAGCGGCACAGGTCCTAATCCAGGCACTTGTCATCTCCCGTCTGGATTACTGCAACTCGCTGTTGGCTGGCCTCCCTGCCTGTGCCATTAAACCCCTACAACTCATCCAGAATGCCGCAGCCCGTCTGGTGTTCAACCTTCCCAAGTTCTCTCACGTCACCCCCCTCCTCCGCACACTCCACTGGCTTCCAGTTGAAGCTCGCATCCGTTACAAGACCATGGTGCTTGCCTATGGAGCAGTGAGGGGAACGGCACCTCCGTACCTTCAGGCTCTGATCAGTCCCTACACCCAAACGAGGGCATTGCGTTCATCCACCTCTGGCCTGCTGGCTCCCCTTCCTCTGCGGAAGCATAGTTCCCGCTCAGCCCAGTCAAAACTGTTCGCTGCTCTGGCACCCCAATGGTGGAACAAGCTCCCTCACGACGCCAGGACAGCGGAGTCACTCACCACCTTCCGGAGACATTTGAAACCCCACCTCTTTAAGGAATACCTGGGATAGGATAAAGTAATCCTTCTACCCCCCCCCCCCCCCAAAAAAAAAAAAAAATTAGAAAAAAATAAAAAAGATAAAAAATTAAAATAAAACATTTGTAAAGTGGTTAACCCACTGGCTATAGGGTGAATGCACCAATTTGTAAGTCGCTCTGGATAAGAGCGTCTGCTAAATGACGTAAATGTGCCCTTGAGCAAGGCACTTAACCCTAATTGCTCCTGTAAGTCGCTCTGGATAAGAGCGTCTGCTAAATGACTAAAATGTAAATGTAAATGTAAAGAAACAAGGCAGCTTCTAGCCCAAATGTTGGTTACATCTTAAAGAAACAAGGCAGCTTCTAGCCCAAATGTTGGTTACATCTTAAAGAGACAAGGCAGCTTCTAGCCCAAATGTTGGTTACATCTTAAAGAGACAAGGCAGTTTATAGCCCAAATGTTGGTTACATCTTAAAGAGACAAGGCAGCTTCTAGCCCAAATGTTGGTTACATCTTAAAGAAACGAGGCAGCTTCTAGCCCAAATGTTGGTTACATCTTAAAGAAACGAGGCAGCTTCTAGCCCAAATGTTGGTTACATCTTAAAGAGACAAGGCAGCTTCTAGCCCAAATGTTGGTTACATCTTAAAGAGACAAGGCAGTTTATAGCCCAAATGTTGGTTACATCTTAAAGAGACAAGGCAGTTTATAGCCCAAATGTTGGTTACATCTTAAAGAAACAAGGCAGCTTCTAGCCCAAATGTTGGTTACATCTTAAAGAGACAAGGCAGCTTCTAGCCCAAATGTTGGTTACATCTTAAAGAAACGAGGCAGTTTCTAGCCCAAATGTTGGTTACATCTTAAAGAGACAAGGCAGCTTCTAGCCCAAATGTTGGTTACATCTTAAAGAAACGAGGCAGTTTATAGCCCAAATGTTGGTTACATCTTAAAGAAACGAGGCAGTTTCTAGCCCAAATGTTGGTTACATCTTAAAGAAACAAGGCAGCTTCTAGCCCAAATGTTGGTTACAGCTTAAAGAGACAAGGCAGTTTATAGCCCAAATGTTGGTTACATCTTAAAGAAACAAGGCAGCTTCTAGCCCAAATGTTGGTTACATCTTAAAGAGACAAGGCAGTTTATAGCCCAAATGTTGGTTACATCTTAAAGAGTGACTGAATGCACCCGATTCCACATGTGTTTTTCTGTTGCTACTTAAGAAAAAACAGATTTCAGTCTTGGGGGGTGTGGTTCGATGTGGCAATTACTGATGTTTGCCCCCCCCCCCCCCCCATGAGACGCCATAGGAACAAAGACAGTAACACTTCCTCAAAATAGTCTAAGAGATGAATCTAAGATAACTCAAGAAATCTATAATTAATTCAGAAGATTTTGCGGAGGAGGTTTTAGTCGCGAATTTTACATCTGTCTAAGGTGTTTGGTGCAGTATTTCTCGAGTAAAAAAAAATGCGTGACGTGTTTTCGTACGCAACCAAAGTCCGATCCGCTGGACTGCTAGGCAGGTCTGTCTCCCCTTGTGTTCTGCAACAGGATTGGATAGAGCGCAATCACCGCAGCTGTTCATTCCGTATTAGTGGGCATTGTGGAAATCAAAACCCAACCCTCCAGTAAGTCCTAGCCAACTCCTGTACTGTTTGGAAGATACTGACTCTATGACCAAAATTAACCTACTTGCACTTTTTTTTGTAAATGTTGGTACTTTAATACATGTTTCTGACTAATATCGATGTCATAAATGATATGGTGGTCCTCTGTAGCTCAATTGGTAGAGCATGGCGCTTGTAACGCCAGGGTAGTGGGTTCGATCCCCGGGACCACCCATACGTAAAAATGTATGCACACATGACTGTAAGTCGCTTTGGATAAAAGCGTCTGCTAAATGGCATATTATTATTATTATTATTATTATATGGTGTTTTCAATGAGAGAAGTTGAAACCTCACCATGAGCAGTGCCATCTCCTCCTTGGGCACAGGCTCCAGGTCGGGAACAGCAAAGGCCTCTGGGAATGTGTTGCCCCGAGCCAGGGCCTCCGCTGCCTTCACAGTGGTGGAGAAGCAGTCCAGCCAGGCCCACTCGCTGGGTGACCAGGTACAGGCTGCTGGCTCCAGGGGACAGAGGCGGAGGTGGGGGGCCACGGGAGGGGAACACAGCAGCAGGTCCAGGCGCAGTCCCACGGCCAGGGAGGCCAGGCACTGCATGTAGGGGCTGTGAACCAGCTGTTCTCCACACAACACATGGGGCTGGAGGAGGGAGGAGGGGAGAGGTACACATTTAGACTTGGGGTGTTATAAACATATGTTATCGTAACTGCTAACTACGACTACCAACTACGGTGAAAAAATAAGATTCAAAAAGGAAGAAGGTAGCCTTCGACAGTTGTGATCGATTCACTTGGAATGAAACTGGGCTTTTATTTACTTTCAAATAACACACACACACACACACACACACACACACACACACACACACACACACACACACACACACACACACACAGGTACCTTCTCGTATGCATACTGCTCTTGCAGCATTACAGGCAGCCTCTCCAGAAAGGCTCTCATGCACGGAGCCATGTTCAATCCCACAACCCCCTGTTTCTTCAGCGCCGTCCGGCAGGTGGCTAGCACCTGGTGAGAGGACATGAAGTCTGTGGAGCAGTTCACCACCAACACATCCTGAGGATAAACACAACAAAAGAACCATGAAAGTCAGCCAAGAGTACAAATACATACCAGAAGCCTATTTAACCCATACTGCAGTATCCTTTAGTCAGAGTGGAGTCAGTCCATACCGTAGTATCCTTTAGTCAGAGTGGAGTCAGTCCATACCGTAGTATCCTTTAGTCAGAGTGGAGTCAGTCCATACCGTAGTATCCTTTAGTCAGAGTGGAGTCAGTCCATACCGTAGTATCCTTTAGTCAGAGTGGAGTCAGTCCATACCGTAGTATCCTTTAGTCAGAGTGGAGTCAGTCCATACCGTAGTATCCTTTAGTCAGAGTGGAGTCAGTCCATACCGTAGTATCCTTTAGTCAGAGTGGAGTCAGTCCATACCGTAGTATCCTTTAGTCAGAGTGGAGTCAGTCCATACCGTAGTATCCTTTAGTCAGAGTGGAGTCAGTCCATACCGTAGTATCCTTTAGTCAGAGTGGAGTCAGTCCATACCGTAGTATCCTTTAGTCAGAGTGGAGTCAGTCCATACCGTAGTATCCTTTAGTCAGAGTGGAGTCAGTCCATACCGTAGTGTCCTTTAGTCAGAGTGGAGTCAGTCCATACCGTAGTATCCTTTAGTCAGAGTGGAGTCAGTCCATACCGTAGTATCCTTTAGTCAGAGTGGAGTCAGTCCATACTGTAGTATCCTTTAGTCAGAGTGGAGTCAGTCCATACCGTAGTATCCTTTAGTCAGAGTGGAGTCAGTCCATACCGTAGTGTCCTTTAGTCAGAGTGGAGTCAGTCCATACCGTAGTATCCTTTAGTCAGAGTGGAGTCAGTCCATACCGTAGTATCCTTTAGTCAGAGTGGAGTCAGTCCATACCGTAGTATCCTTTAGTCAGAGTGGAGTCAGTCCATACCGTAGTATCCTTTAGTCAGAGTGGAGTCAGTCCATACCGTAGTATCCTTTAGTCAGAGTGGAGTCAGTCCATACCGTAGTATCCTTTAGTCAGAGTGGAGTCAGTCCATACCGTAGTGTCCTTTAGTCAGAGTGGAGTCAGTCCATACCGTAGTATCCTTTAGTCAGAGTGGAGTCAGTCCATACCGTAGTATCCTTTAGTCAGAGTGGAGTCAGTCCATACCGTAGTATCCTTTAGTCAGAGTGGAGTCAGTCCATACCGTAGTATCCTTTAGTCAGAGTGGAGTCAGTCCATACCGTAGTATCCTTTAGTCAGAGTGGAGTCAGTCCATACCGTAGTATCCTTTAGTCAGAGTGGAGTCAGTCCATACCGTAGTATCCTTTAGTCAGAGTGGAGTCAGTCCATACTGTAGTATCCTTTAGTCAGAGTGGAGTCAGTCCATACTGTAGTATCCTTTAGTCAGAGTGGAGTCAGTCCATACCGTAGTATCCTTTAGTCAGAGTGGAGTCAGTCCATACCGTAGTATCCTTTAGTCAGAGTGGAGTCAGTCCATACCGTAGTGTCCTTTAGTCAGAGTGGAGTCAGTCCATACCGTAGTATCCTTTAGTCAGAGTGGAGTCAGTCCATACCGTAGTGTCCTTTAGTCAGAGTGGAGTCAGTCCATACCGTAGTATCCTTTAGTCAGAGTGGAGTCAGTCCATACCGTAGTATCCTTTAGTCAGAGTGGAGTCAGTCCATACCGTAGTATCCTTTAGTCAGAGTGGAGTCAGTCCATACCGTAGTATCCTTTAGTCAGAGTGGAGTCAGTCCATACCGTAGTATCCTTTAGTCAGAGTGGAGTCAGTCCATACCGTAGTATCCTTTAGTCAGAGTGGAGTCAGTCCATACCGTAGTATCCTTTAGTCAGAGTGGAGTCAGTCCATACCGTAGTATCCTTTAGTCAGAGTGGAGTCAGTCCATACCGTAGTATCCTTTAGTCAGAGTGGAGTCAGTCCATACCGTAGTATCCTTTAGTCAGAGTGGAGTCAGTCCATACCGTAGTATCCTTTAGTCAGAGTGGAGTCAGTCCATACCGTAGTATCCTTTAGTCAGAGTGGAGTCAGTCCATACCGTAGTATCCTTTAGTCAGAGTGGAGTCAGTCCATACCGTAGTATCCTTTAGTCAGAGTGGAGTCAGTCCATACCGTAGTATCCTACATTGACTTTAGCAGTTCAGTACCAGCCCATCCTGACGATATGTAGAGACATATGAGACATTTAAGAACCATAACCCTTCAACCATAACCCTTCAACCATAACCCTGGGGCCGGTAGCCTGGCGGGTAGGAGCGATGGGCCAGTAACCGAAAGGTTGCTGGAATCGAATCCCCGAGCTGACAAGGTAAAAATCTGTCATTCTGCCCGAGCAAGTTAACATAACAACGAACGGCCATCTAGTGAACTGATTCTGGTTCCACCTCACCTTTGACCTGTTGGAGCAGACGGCCACGCCCACATCTGGGATCCAGACTATGTTCTGGATGGCTCCTGACCCGGCTACTACTGTCTGGAGTACTGACCCGTCCTGTTACACACACAATGACCGTAGTGAAAAAGTATTCAGTGTTTTTAAACAGGTTTTACAGGAAAGTGACCACACACAGCTAAAAGTGCTTATTTGAGCAACAGTCCATTAAGTTTGTCTAAACATTGTTCAAATAAGATCCAGGAAGTATACTGTTATTCTTTAAACCTCTAGAACAAACTCCTAGCACATGGTGAACACTGTTTCCTCTGTGTGTGTGTGTGTGTGTGTGTGTGTGTCTGTGTCTGTGTCTGTGTGTGTGTGTGTGTGTGTGTGTGTGTGTGTGTGTGTGTGTGTGTGTGTGTGTGTGTGTGTGTGTATCTGCATTGGTCTCTGCTTGCGTATCGTGTCTGTTCGTGTGTGTGTGTGTGTGTGTGTGTGTGTGTGTGTGTGTATCTGCATTGGTCTCTGCTTGCGTAACGTGTCTGTTCGTGTGTGTGTGTATGTTCGTGTGTATGTGTGTGTGTGTGTGTGTGTGTGTGTGTGTGTGTGTGTGTGTGTGTGTGTGTATATCTGCATTGGTCTCTGCTTGCGTATCGTGTGTGTCCGTGTGTGTCCTCACCCGTAGGGACCAGATGTTCATGAGGCCTCCCACCCCTCCAGACACCAGAGCCAGGCCGTCTGGGCTGAAGGCTACTGTCCTGACGGGGGTGATATGACCCTTCAGTTGGAAGACATACACCGCCCCCTCACCACGCCTACTGGACCTCTGCTGCTGGGGCACGCACGTGCACACACACACACACACACGCGCGCACACACACAGACACACACACACACACACACACACACACACACACACACACACACACACACACACACAATTGGGTGAGGAGGAAAATATTAGCTTTTGAAAAGCTGTACCTGACACAACTGATCAAATCTGGATACAGTTTAGAATTTGTACCGATTAAACACTTAGGGGTAGAAGTTTCCTCCCCCTAACCACAGATCTAGTCTAATCCAATTCCAACCTTCTCCATTAGTAGGGCTAAACAATATCTGACCCTGAAACCAGTGGTTAGGAAGACACTTCTACCTACTACCGAGTTATCGTACCTTGCGTTTGGCTTTGGGTTCGTTATCCCTCCAGCCCTCAGAGCCAGAAGAGGTGGATTCTGGGAAGGCAGAGGCGTCTTGAGGCACAGTCCAGACTGACACCAGTCCGTTTTGGCAACACCTGGAATAACAAACGCAACCTCCTGTTAAATAGCGCTCTTACAAATGTGTGTGTTTGTATTACTATACCTGTGGGGACATTGGGAGACCTTGTGGAAGCAGAGCCTAAGAAAATGTAGATATCCACACTTTCTTTTCAATTCGATTCTATTTTTATTCCTCTTTCTGGAAAAACAGAGTGTCCTCGCATTCAAGCAGTACCAGATTAGAACTGAGGAGCGAGAAGGTTAGCCTTGTGAAAGTATCCGAGTGTCAGTTATCCACACTGGTACAGAGACTGTTTAACCTGACCACAGAGCGCTGAACGCAACAAGGTCAGGGATATAACACTGATTATGAATGGTTGTGGGCTGACAGTCTGATTAAACACAGCACTACTGCACATTTCTACTGTCTGTCTGTCTGCCTGACCTGGCTAAGTGGACTGGCTGAGTAAGTGGGAGTAGAATTCAGCATAGTACAGTCCACTAAAGACATCTATAGTCCACTAAAGACATCTATAGTCCACTAAAGACATCTATAGTCCACTAAAGAAATATATAGTCCACTAAAGACAACTATAGTCCACTAAATACATCTATAGTCCACTAAAGACATCTATAGTCCACTAAAGATATATATAGTCCACTAAATACATCTATAGTCCACTAAAGACATCTATAGTCCACTAAAGATATATATAGTCCACTAAATACATCTATAGTCCACTAAAGACAACTATAGTCCACTAAATACATCTATACATTTACATTTACATTTTAGTCATTTAGCAGACGCTCTTATCCAGAGCGACTTACAGTTAGTGAATACATTTTATTTTTTTATACTGGCCCCCCGTGGGAATCGAACCCACAACCCTGGCGTTGCAAACGCCATGCTCTATCAACTGAGCTACATCCCTGCCGGCCATTCCCTCCCCTACCCTGGACGACGCTGGGCCAATTGTGCGCCACCCTTGAGTCTCCCGGTCGCGGCCGGCGGTGACAGAGCCTGGATTCGAACCAGGATCTCTAGTGGCACAGTTAGCACTGCGATGCAGTGCCTTAGACCACTGCGCCACTCAGGAGCCAGGAGCCAGGAGCTAAAGACATCTATAGTCCACTAAAGATATATATAGTCCACTAAAGACATCTATAGTCCACTAAAGACAACTATAGTCCACTAAATACATCTATAGTCCACTAAAGATATATATAGTCCACTAAATACATCTATAGTCCACTAAAGACAACTATAGTCCACTAAATACATCTATAGTCCACTAAAGACATCTATAGTCCACTAAAGATATATATAGTCCACTAAAGACATCTATAGTCCACTAAAGACAACTATAGTCCACTAAATACATCTATAGTCCACTAAAGATATATATAGTCCACTAAATACATCTATAGTCCACTAAAGACAACTATAGTCCACTAAATACATCTATAGTCCACTAAAGACATCTATAGTCCACTAAAGATATATATAGTCCACTAAAGACATCTATAGTCCACTAAAGACATATATAGTCCACTAAAGACATCTATAGTCCACTAAAGATATATATAGTCCACTAAATACATCTATAGTCCACTAAAGACAACTATAGTCCACTAAATACATCTATAGTCCACTAAAGACATCTATAGTCCACTAAAGATATATATAGTCCACTAAAGACATCTATAGTCCACTAAAGACAACTATAGTCCACTAAATACATCTATAGTCCACTAAAGATATATATAGTCCACTAAATACATCTATAGTCCACTAAAGACAACTATAGTCCACTAAATACATCTATAGTCCACTAAAGACATCTATAGTCCACTAAAGATATATATAGTCCACTAAAGACATCTATAGTCCACTAAAGACAACTATAGTCCACTAAATACATCTATAGTCCACTAAAGATATATATAGTCCACTAAATACATCTATAGTCCACTAAAGACAACTATAGTCCACTAAATACATCTATAGTCCACTAAAGACATCTATAGTCCACTAAAGATATATATAGTCCACTAAAGACATCTATAGTCCACTAAAGACAACTATAGTCCACTAAATACATCTATAGTCCACTAAAGATATATATAGTCCACTAAATACATCTATAGTCCACTAAAGACAACTATAGTCCACTAAAGACATATATAGTCCACTATAGACATCTATAGTCCACTACAGTCCAGTTCAGTTCCATACTTGACTAAAACGTAATTCATGAATACCAATACAGTCCAGTCTGGTTGAATACTCTACGTACGTGGCCAGCATGTTGAGAGGTCTGGCTCCGTGTCCAGCCAGGCCACACCAGGCCACTCCATTGACCTGGGCAGGGTGGGTTAGGATCTGTAGACACTTCCAGGCTGCTCCAGGGCTGGACCCGGACCCAGGGCTGGACCCGGACCCAGGGCTGGACCCGGACCCAGGGCTGGACCCGGACCCAGGGCTGGACCATAGCTTCACCACCTCCTCTTTGGCACAGGTCAACAGCATCTGACCACTAGGATCCCACTTCATACTGGTGATGGACTCCTGGGAGAGACACACATCATCATAATAATAATCATCATCATCATCATCATCATCATAATAATAGCATTCATACTACTACTAATAATAATACTATAAATAATCATAATAACAATACTACTACTAATAATAATAATAATCATAATAATCATAATCATAATAACAATATTTAATAATACTACTAATAATACTAATAATAATAATATTAATAGATAATAATTATAATAATAATAACAATAATAATCAATAATAATCAATCATACTACTACTAATAATAATAATCATAATACAAATCAATAGCATTTGTAGAGCGCTTTTCATTTACAGACAGAAAACCCACAGCTCTTTACATTGTGAGGAACCATTAAAAGAACCAGGTTTTAATAATAAAACATGAAGATATCTAGTGACCCCCCCCAAAAAATTGTAAAGTGGTTTTCCCACTGGCTATAGGGTGAATGCACCAATTTGTGAGTCGTTCTGGATAAGAGCGTCTGCTAAATGACGTAAATGTGCCCTTGAGCAAGGCACTTAACCCTAATTGCTCCTGTAAGTCGCTCTGGATAAGAGCGTCTGCTAAATGACTAAAATATAAATGTAAATGTAAAAACATGAAGATATCTAGTGACCTAGTACTATACGAGATACACAGGAGGGGACAGAGACTAAAAACATGAAGATATCTAGTGACCTAGTGCTATACGAGATACACAGGAAGGGACAGAGACTAAAAACATGAAGATATCTAGTGACCTAGTACTATACGAGATACACAGGAGGGGGACAGAGACTAAAAACATGAAGATATCTAGTGACCTAGTACTATACGAGATAGACAGGAGGGGACAGACACTAAAAACATGAAGATATCTAGTGACCTAGTACTATACGAGATACACAGGAGGGGACAGAGACTAAAAACATTAAGATATCTAGTGACCTAGTACTATACGAGATACACAGGAGGGGGACAGAGACTAAAAACATGAAGATATCTAGTGACCTAGTACTATACGAGATACACAGGAGGGGGACAGAGACTAAAAACATGAAGATATCTAGTGACCTAGTACTATACGAGATACACAGGAGGGGGACAGAGACTAAAAACATTAAGATATCTAGTGACCTAGTACTATACGAGATACACAGGAGGGGACAGAGACTAAAAACATTAAGATATCTAGTGACCTAGTACTATACGAGATACACAGGAGGGGACAGAGACTAAAAACATGAAGATATCTAGTGACCTAGTACTATACGAGATACACAGGAGGGGACAGAGACTAAAAACATGAAGATATTTAGTGACCTAGTACTATACGAGATACACAGGAGGGGACAGACACTAAAAACATGAAGATATCTAGTGACCTAGTACTATACGAGATACACAGGAGGGGGACAGAGACTAAAAACATGAAGATATCTAGTGACCTAGTACTATACGAGATACACAGGAGGGGGACAGAGACTAAAAACATGAATATACAGTGGGGAAAAAAAGTATTTAGTCAGCCACCAATTGTGCAAGTTCTCCCACTTAAAAAGATGAGAGAGGCCTGTAATTTTCATCATAGGTACACGTCAACTATGACAGACAAAATGAGAAAAAAAAATCCAGAAAATCACATTGAAGGATTTTTAATGAATTTATTTGCAAATGATGGTGGAAAATAAGTATTTGGTCAATAACAAAAGTTTCTCAATACTTTGTTATATACCCTTTGTTGGCAATGACACAGGTCAAACGTTTTCTGTAAGTCTTCACAAGGTTTTCACACACTGTTGCTGGTATTTTGGCCCATTCCTCCATGCAGATCTCCTCTAGAGCAGTGATGTTTTGGGGCTGTCGCTGGGCAACACAGACTTTCAACTCCCTCCAAAGATTTTCTATGGGGTTGAGATCTGGAGACTGGCTAGGCCACTCCAGGACCTTGAAATGCTTCTTACGAAGCCACTCCTTTGTTGCCCGGGCGGTGTGTTTGGGATCATTGTCATGCTGAAAGACCCAGCCACGTTTCATCTTCAATGCCCTTACTGATGGAAGGAGGTTTTCACTCAAAATCTCACGATACATGGCCCCATTCATTCTTTCCTTTACACGGATCAGTCGTCCTGGTCCCTTTGCAGAAAAACAGCCCCAAAGCATGATGTTTCCACCCCCATGCTTCATAGTAGGTATGGTGTTCTTTGGATGCAACTCAGCATTCTTTGTCCTTCAAACACGACGAGTTGAGTTTTTACCAAAAAGTTATATTTTGGTTTCATATGACATTCTCCCAATCCTCTTCTGGATCATCCAAATGCACTCTAGCAAACTTCAGACGGGCCTGGACATGTACTGTCTTAAGCAGGGGGACACGTCTAGCACTGCAGGATTTGAGTCCCTGGCGGCGTAGTGTGTTACTGATGGTAGGCTTTGTTACTTTGGTCCCAGCTCTCTGCAGGTCATTCACTAGGTCCCCCCGTGTGGTTCTGGGATTTTTGCTCACCGTTCTTGTGATCATTTTGACCCCACGGGGTGAGATCTTGCGTGGAACCCCAGATCGAGGGAGATTATCAGTGGTCTTGTATGTCTTCCATTTCCTAATAATTGCTCCCACAGTTGATTTCTTCAAACCAAGATGCTTACCTATTGCAGATTCAGTCTTCCCAGCCTGGTGCAGGTCTACTATTTTGTTTCTGGTGTCCTTTGACAGCTCTTTGGTCTTGGCCATAGTGGAGTTTGGAGTGTGACTGTTTGAGGTTGTGGACAGGTGTCTTTTATACTGATAACAAGTTCAAACAGGTGCCATTAATACAGGTAACGAGTGGAGGACAGAGGAGCCTCTTAAAGAAGAAGTTACAGGTCTGTGAGAGCTAGAAATCTTGCTTGTTTGTAGGTGACCAAATACTTATTTTCCACCATAATTTGCTAATAAATTCATTAAAATCCTACAATGTGATTTTCTGGATTTTTTTCCCTCAATTTGTCTGTCATAGTTGACGTGCACCTATGATGAAAATTACAGGCCTCTCTCATCTTTTTAAGTGGGAGAACTTGCACAATTGGTGGCTGACTAAATACTTTTTTTCCCCACTGTATCTAGTGACCTAGTACTATACGAGATACACAGGAGGGGGACAGAGACTAAAAACTTTTACCTAAGGTATAGGACCATCAATAGACGATGTGTTAGTTTCTATGTGGTGTTTTGTCCCAGCGGTGTGTTTACGCTACAGAGCAAAAAACTCTGACACTGGGCCAGAAAGTCTAGGTTCTAATAAATGTATGGACTTATGGACTTTTTGTCTCACTCACGTTGATTCCTACAACAATGAAAGTCAGGAAAGATTAATGGATAGAGAAATTCTCTACAACTAACAAGCATCTATCTGTGTTAGCTTCTAGGAAACTTTGGAATACTGTCTTGCTGTGTATAGTATGTTATATAGAGATGGTGTTGACCTTATGGGCATCTATGACCACGATGGCTCCTTTCTCCAGAGGCTCTTTGGTTCCAATCAGCAGCTTCCCGTCAGCGTAGCCCACAGCGAACGGCCTGTCCTCACTGTACCAGGCTATGTTCATCACTGCCACTGCAACAGAAAAACAACCAAGTTCAGATCATGGAATACCTACATAATATTGTCGTCATGCACACAAAATATATCAAAACGGTCAAACATCTGATCAGGATAGTCACAAATGAAGATGATTTCAGATCAGCGTATGGTCAAACATCTGATCAGGAGAGTCACAAATGAAGATGACTTCAGATCAGTGTCTGATCAAACATCTGATCAGGATAGTCACAAATGAAGATGACTTCAGATCAGTGTCTGATCAAACATCTGATCAGGATAGTCACAAATGAAGATGACTTCAGATCAGCGTATTAGAGTAAGCCTTGAAGTAAAAGCATACGATCAACAACACAAGAGACACACACTTCTCACGTTTATGTGAAAACTGGGGACCTGCCAATCCACCCTCCAGACTACATACCATCTTTCCTGTAGCAGTGCTCCAGCTCCGTGCGGTGCATGGTGCAGGCGTCATGGACCTCTATCAGGCCCAGGGATCCATCCATACGTCCCACCAGCAGCACATCCTTGGGTTCCCCACACCACAGGGACACGGCTTCCCCCTCCGGCCAGGCCAGAGCTGACACCCAGTGGGGCTGCACGTCCAGCAGACCCTTACCGCCTGGTGGAGGGGGTCAGAGTGGAAGGGTTAAAAGGTCAGATAGATTCTAATATAAAACCACAGGGACAAGGCCTCCGCCCCCAGCCAGGTTAACGCTGACACCCAGTGGGGCTGCACGTCCAGCAGACCCTTACCACCTGGTGGAGGGGGTCAGAGTGGAAGGGTTAAAAGGTCAGATAGATTCTAATATAAAACCATTAACATCTGAACTCAGGCATTTGGCTGACTGACAATTACAATTTAGCAGACACTCTTATTCAGAGTGGCTTACAGTGCATTTAACTACGGTAGGTTAAAACAACCACATCTATGGTAGACTAGGCAATATAACATCCTACGACACTGGGGGGCGACTTCCTGCATGAAGTAATAAACATTGTCTGAATGACCCAACTGGGTGTCTATTACCAAAGACATGCCTCCAGGGAGGACCACACATTGACCCAACTGGGTGTCTATTACCAAAGACATGCCTCCAGGGAGGACCACACATTGACCCAACTGGGTGTCTATTACCAAAGACATGCCTCCAGGGAGGACCACACATTGACCCAACTGGGTGTCTATTACCAAGTGTGGACATGCCTCCAGTGAGGACCACACATTGACCCAACTGGGTGTCTATTACCAAAGACATGCCTCCAGGGAGGACCACACATTGATGAAGAGCCAACAGAGACAGTATTGGCAGAACTGAATGATGTTGTTGTGAGCAGGAAATTACCCGCTGTTTAGAATGACGCCATATTGCTGAGTCTACCTTTAAGGGAGTACATAATAATAATAAGATAATGTAGTTTGAGCCAACTAATAACTAACAAGGCTTCATAACAACTAAATGATACGAATTAAGCTAAGTTGAAGATCGCGCGACCCTTCTAACTCTGAATACAAAGGGAGTGTTGCGGTGCTGTAAAGGAGTTGGTAACATGCCAAAGGCAGCAACAGAAGGAGTTGGTAACATGCCAAAGGCAGCAACAGAAGGAGTTGGTAACATGCCAAAGGCAGGAACAGAAGGAGTTGGTAACATGCCAAAGGCAGGAACAGAAGGAGTTGGTAACATGCCAAAGGCAGGAACAGAAGGAGTTGGTAACATGCCAAAAGCAGGAACAGAAGGAGTTGGTAACATGCCAAAGGCAGGAACAGAAGGAGTTGGTAACATGCCAAAGGCAGCAACAGAAGGAGTTGGTAACATGCCAAAGGCAGCAACAGAAGGAGTTGGTAACATGCCAAAGGAGTTGGTAACATGCCAAAGGCAGCAACAGAAGGAGTTGGTAACATGCCAAAGGAGTTGGTAACATGCCAAAGGCAGGAACAGAAGGAGTTGGTAACATGCCAAAGGAGTTGGTAACATGCTAAAGGCAGGAACAGTGTGACGTGATCGTCAGATCTCATAGGAGTGTTATTGGTGCCTCCCACCCCACGGGCTACAGAACCCCATCCACGGGCTACAGAACCCCACCCACGGGCTGCAGAACCCCATCCACGGGCTACAGAACCCCATCCACGGGCTACAGAACCCCATCCACGGGCTACAGAACCCCATCCACGGGCTACAGAACCCCACCCACGGGCTACAGAACCCCACCCACGGGCTACAGAACCCCATCCACGGGCTACAGAACCCCATCCACGGGCTACAGAACCCCATCCACGGGCTGCAGAACCCCACCCACGGGCTACAGAACCCCACCCACGGGCTACAGAACCCCATCCACGGACAGATGGTCTGGGCTGTGTCTAGGGCTCCATCCTGGAAACAGAGCCCGAGTCTCAAATGGCACCCTTATCCCTCTACAGCGCACTCCTTTTGACCAGGGACTATATGGATGGCTCCGGTCAAAAGTAGTGCACTTAGAAGGGAATAGGGTGCCATTTGGGACGCCAGCAGAGCCTGGTGATGAGAGCCCCAAGGCCTATCAAACTTTACTGGAGAAAATCAATTGTTAATATGTTTCCCACCTGCACTACACAGACCTCCAACAGTCTGATAGAAGACGCTCAGAGGGCTAAAACACAAGCTAATACAAAGCTTCCACCAAAAAACACATTCTTTTAAACTATTCAATAAAAGTGTCTTCCATAAACGTGGCTTGATCAAACATACAGCAATTCTAGTTAAAGGTAAAAAAAATACAAATACAAATTAAAAAAGGTTTCTGAACCTCGAATAGCTACAGTATGTGTGTGTCTGTGTGTCTGTGTGTCTGTGTGTATGTGTGTGTATGTGTGTGTCTGTGTGTGTCTGTATGTATGTGTGTGTCTGTGTGTCTGTGTGTATGTGTGTGTATGTGTGTGTCTGTGTGTGTCTGTATGTATGTGTGTGTCTGTGTGTATGTGTGTGTATGTGTGTGTCTGTGTGTGTCTGTGTGTATGTGTGTGTCTGTGTGTATGTATGTATGTATGTATGTATGCGTGTGTATGTATGTATGTACGTCAGTGTCAGTATGTATTGTGTCTCTCACCGTTGACCTGCCAGATGTTGACTAGTTTCTCCATGGCAGCAGCCAGGTATTTCCCTGAGACGCTCCAGACCAGAGGAGACAGACTGGGGTCGCCTGGGGAACCAAGACACTGCCCACCCTCCTCTGGAGAACCATCACTGGGGACACGGACACGGACACACACACACACACACACACAGAGACACACACACACACACACACACACAGAGACACACACACACACACACACACACACACACACACACACACACACACACACACACACACACACAGAGACACAGAGACACACACACACACAGAGAGACACACACACAGAGAGAGAGACACACACACAGAGAGAGAGACACACACACACACACAGAGAGACACACACACACAGAGAGACACATACACACACACACAGAGACACACACACACACACACAGAGACACACAAACACAGAGAGACACACACACACACACAGAGAGACACACACACACACAGAGAGACACACACAAACAGAGAGACACACACACACACAGAGAGACACACACACACAGAGAGACACACACACACACAGAGAGACACACACACACACAGAGAGACACACACACACACAGAGAGACACACACACAGAGAGACACACACACACACACAGAGACACAAACACACACACACAGAGAGACACACACACACAGAGAGACACACACACACACAGAGACACACACACACACATAGAGACACACACACACACAGAGACACACACACACACACACACACAGATAGACACACACACACAGAGAGACACACACAGAGAGAGACACACACACACACACAGAGTAACATAAAAATTTGAGTCATTTAGCAGAAGCTCTTATCTAGAGAGACTTCCAGTTAGTGCATTCATCTTAAGATAACCAGGTGAGACAACCACATATCTCAGTCAGCACATTGTTTTCCTCAGTAAAGTAGCTCTCATACAGTCAGAGCTAGTAGGAAAGACAAGTGTGAGTGACTTAGAGACAACGCTGTCAGCATATACATGACAACAGACATTAGGAGACGGCACACACAGGAGACGCAACACACACACACACAACACTTCTGTAACATGTTGGCTTATATAGTAGACTGAAAGGGTTAGACAAGTCTGTAGTCTGTAGTAGACTGAAAGGGTTAGGGTTAGAGAAGTCTGTAGTCTGTAGTAGACTGAAAGGGTTAGAGAAGTCTGTAGTCTGTAGTAGACTGAAAGGGTTAGGGTTAGAGAAGTCTGTAGTCTGTAGTAGACTGAAAGGGTTAGGGTTAGAGAAGTCTGTAGTCTGTAGTAGACTGAAAGGGTTAGGGTTAGAGAAGTCTGTAGTAGACTGAAAGGGTTAGGGTTAGAGAAGTCTGTAGTCTGTAGTAGACTGAAAGGGTTAGGGTTAGAGAAGTCTGTAGTCTGTAGTAGACTGAAAGGGTTAGGGTTAGAGAAGTCTGTAGTCTGTAGTAGACTGAAAGGGTTAGAGAAGTCTGTAGTCTGTAGTAGACTGAAAGGGTTAGGGTTAGAGAAGTCTGTAGTAGACTGAAAGGGTTAGGGTTAGAGAAGTCTGTAGTCTGCAGTAGACTGAAAGGGTTAGGGTTAGAGAAGTCTGTAGTCTGTAGTAGACTGAAAGGGTTAGGGTTAGAGAAGTCTGTAGTCTGTAGTAGACTGAAAGGGTTAGGGTTAGAGAAGTCTGTAGTCTGTAGTAGACTGAAAGGGTTAGGGTTAGAGAAGTCTGTAGTCTGTAGTAGACTGAAAGGGTTAGGGTTAGAGAAGTCTGTAGTCTGTAGTAGACTGAAAGGGTTAGGGTTAGAGAAGTCTGTAGTCTGTAGTAGACTGAAAGGGTTAGGGTTAGAGAAGTCTGTAGTCTGTAGTATACTGAAAGGGTTAGAGAAGTCTGTAGTAGACTGAAAGGGTTAGGGTTAGAGAAGTCTGTAGTCTGTAGTAGACTGAAAGGGTTAGAGAAGTCTGTAGTAGACTGAAAGGGTTAGGGTTAGAGAAGTCTGTAGTCTGTAGTAGACTGAAAGGGTTAGAGAAGTCTGTAGTAGACTGAAAGGGTTAGGGTTAGAGAAGTCTGTAGTCTGTAGTAGACTGAAAGGGTCAGGGTTAGAGAAGTCTGTAGTAGACTGAAAGGGTTAGGGTTAGAGAAGTCTGTAGTCTGTAGTAGACTGAAAGGGTTAGGGTTAGAGAAGTCTGTAGTCTGTAGTAGACTGAAAGGGTTAGAGAAGTCTGTAGTCTGTAGTAGACTGAAAGGGTTAGAGAAGTCTGTAGTCTGTAGTAGACTGAAAGGGTTAGAGAAGTCTGTAGTCTGTAGTAGACTGAAAGGGTTAGGGTTAGAGAAGTCTGTAGTCTGTAGTAGACTGAAAGGGTTAGGGTTAGAGAAGTCTGTAGTAGACTGAAAGGGTTAGGGTTAGAGAAGTCTGTAGTAGACTGAAAGGGTTAGGGTTAGAGAAGTCTGTAGTCTGTAGTAGACTGAAAGGGTTAGGGTTAGAGAAGTCTGTAGTCTGTAGTAGACTGAAAGGGTTAGGGTTAGAGAAGTCTGTAGTCTGTAGTAGACTGAAAGGGTCAGGGTTAGAGAAGTCTGTAGTCTGTAGTAGACTGAAAGGGTCAGGGTTAGAGAAGTCTGTAGTCTGTAGTAGACTGAAAGGGTTAGAGAAGTCTGTAGTCTGTAGTAGACTGAAAGGGTTAGAGAAGTCTGTAGTCTGTAGTAGACTGAAAGGGTTAGAGAAGTCTGTAGTCTGTAGTAGACTGAAAGGGTCAGGGTTAGAGAAGTCTGTAGTAGACTGAAAGGGTTAGGGTTAGAGAAGTATGTAGTCTGTAGTAGACTGAAAGGGTCAGGGTTAGAGAAGTCTGTAGTCTGTAGTAGACTGAAAGGGTTAGAGAAGTCTGTAGTCTGTAGTAGACTGAAAGGGTTAGAGAAGTCTGTAGTCTGTAGTAGACTGAAAGGGTTAGAGAAGTCTGTAGTCTGTAGTAGACTGAAAGGGTTAGGGTTAGAGAAGTCTGTAGTCTGTAGTAGACTGAAAGGGTTAGGGTTAGAGAAGTCTGTAGTCTGTAGTAGACTGAAAGGGTCAGGGTTAGAGAAGTCTGTAGTCTGTAGTAGACTGAAAGGGTTAGAGAAGTCTGTAGTCTGTAGTAGACTGAAAGGGTCAGGGTTAGAGAAGTCTGTAGTCTGTATTAGACTGAAAGGGTCAGGGTTAGAGAAGTCTGTAGTCTGTAGTAGACTGAAAGGGTTAGAGAAGTCTGTAGTCTGTAGTAGACTGAAAGGGTTAGAGAAGTCTGTAGTAGACTGAAAGGGTTAGGGTTAGAGAAGTCTGTAGTCTGTAGTAGACTGAAAGGGTCAGGGTTAGAGAAGTCTGTAGTCTGTAGTAGACTGAAAGGGTTAGGGTTAGAGAAGTCTGTAGTCTGTAGTAGACTGAAAGGGTTAGGGTTAGAGAAGTCTGTAGTCTGTAGTAGACTGAAACGGTTAGGGTTAGAGAAGTCTGTAGTCTGTAGTAGACTGAAAGGGTTAGGGTTAGAGAAGTCTGTAGTCTGTAGTAGACTGAAAGGGTTAGGGTTAGAGAAGTCTGTAGTCTGTAGTAGACTGAAAGGGTTAGGGTTAGAGAAGTCTGTAGTCTGTAGTAGACTGAAAGGGTTAGGGTTAGAGAAGTCTGTAGTCTGTAGTAGACTGAAAGGGTCAGGGTTAGAGAAGTCTGTAGTCTGTATTAGACTGAAAGGGTCAGGGTTAGAGAAGTCTGTAGTCTGTAGTAGACTGAAAGGGTCAGGGTTAGAGAAGTCTGTAGTCTGTAGTAGACTGAAAGGGTTAGAGAAGTCTGTAGTCTGTAGTAGACTGAAAGGGTTAGGGTTAGAGAAGTCTGTAGTAGACTGAAAGGGTTAGGGTTAGAGAAGCCTGTAGTCTGTAGTAGACTGAAAGGGTTAGGGTTAGAGAAGTCTGTAGTCTGTAGTAGACTGAAAGGGTTAGGGTTAGAGAAGTCTGTAGTCTGTAGTAGACTGAAAGGGTTAGGGTTAGAGAAGTCTGTAGTCTGTAGTAGACTGAAAGGGTTAGGGTTAGAGAAGTCTGTAGTCTGTAGTAGACTGAAAGGGTCAGGGTTAGAGAAGTCTGTAGTCTGTAGTAGACTGAAAGGGTTAGGGTTAGAGAAGTCTGTAGTCTGTAGTAGACTGAAAGGGTTAGGGTTAGAGAAGTCTGTAGTCTGTAGTAGACTGAAAGGGTTAGAGAAGTCTGTAGTCTGTAGTAGACTGAAAGGGTTAGAGAAGTCTGTAGTCTGTAGTAGACTGAAAGGGTTAGAGAAGTCTGTAGTCTGTAGTAGACTGAAAGGGTCAGGGTTAGAGAAGTCTGTAGTCTGTAGTAGACTGAAAGGGTTAGGGTTAGAGAAGTCTGTAGTCTGTAGTAGACTGAAAGGGTTAGAGAAGTCTGTAGTCTGTAGTAGACTGAAAGGGTCAGGGTTAGAGAAGTCTGTAGTCTGTAGTAGACTGAAAGGGTTAGGGTTAGAGAAGTCTGTAGTCTGTAGTAGACTGAAAGCTAGTCTGTGTTTTGGTCAAAGCAAAGCAAATGCTGTGGTTTAATGCATATTAAGCATGTCTTCAGAGGTCAGAGGTCAGAGGTTAGCAGTGCTGCTTACCTTCTGTTGAAGATGCAGGTCTGTTGGAGGGTGTACTGGTTCTTAGTAACGCTCCACACTCGGACGGTTCCATCGTTGCCGCTGGTGGCCAACAGGCCTTTTTTACTGCACCAACCACACGTGATCACCTGGAGAAAACACACAAGGTTTCACTGTAAACTAAGTAATACCGTCAAGGCGTAAATGAAGTATCCATGACCCTTTAAAAGGTCTTCATCAACTCTCTATAAGGCCTGTACTATGCAACACATAACGATTCTCATTTATCTATACACATAGTCAAACTTTAAACACACATTATAACAAAGTCTTCATAAACGCTTTATGAGGCCTACATAGATGAACTGAAAATGACCCTGGGTTATCAGCCAGCCAGCCAGACACGGACATCACCTGGGACAATACATACAATTACCCTCAATGATAATCTAACAATTTCAGACGTAAGAGCACTGCTATGAATTACCCTCAATTCACCTATCAGACAGACAGAGAAACTGTAGACACAAACACACCGCCAGAAAAGATCCACTTAAAAAACTCCCACAGCTGCTTGTTGTTAGATAAATGCCCTCTGGAGTTCCTATAACAAAGTGAGTGTGTTACAGAGATGTCTGTGGGTTCTGTCTGAAGGACTCGGTCTAATCATGCCATTCTCCCAGGAGTAGAGAGGGAGTAGAGGGGGAGCAGAGAGGGGGTAGAGAGGGAGTAGAGGGGGAGTAGAGAGGGGGTAGAGAGGGGGTAGAGAGGGAGTAGAGGGGGGGTAGAGAGGGAGTAGAGAGGGGGTAGAGAGGGGGTAGAGAGGGAGTAGAGGGGGAGTAGAGAGGGGGTAGAGGGGGAGCAGAGAGGGAGTAGAGAGGGGGTAGAGAGGGGGTAGAGAGGGGGTAGAGAGGGGAGTAGAGAGGGGGTAGAGAGGGGGTAGAGAGGGGAGTAGAGAGGGGGTAGAGGGGGAGCAGAGAGGGGGTAGAGAGGGGAGTAGAGGGGGAGCAGAGAGGGGGGTAGAGAGGGGGTAGAGAGGGAGTAGAGGGGGGGTAGAGAGGGAGTAGAGAGGGGGTAGAGGGGGAGCAGAGAGGGGGTAGAGAGGGGAGTAGAGGGGGAGCAGAGAGGGGGGTAGAGAGGGGGTAGAGAGGGGAGTAGAGAGGGGGTAGAGAGGGGAGTAGAGAGGGGGTAGAGAGGGAGTAGAGAGGGAGTAGAGGGGGGGTAGAGAGGGGGTAGAGAGGGGGTAGAGAGGGGGTAGAGAGGGAGTAGAGAGGGGGTAGAGGGGGAGCAGAGAGGGGGTAGAGAGGGGAGTAGAGGGGGAGCAGAGAGGGGGGTAGAGAGGGGGTAGAGAGGGGAGTAGAGAGGGGGTAGAGAGGGGAGTAGAGAGGGAGCAGAGAGGGGAGTAGAGAGGGGAGTAGAGAGGGAGTAGAGGGGGAGTAGAGAGGGGGTAGAGAGGGGGTAGAGGGGGGGTAGAGAGGGGGTAGAGAGGGAGTAGAGGGGGGGTAGAGAGGGAGTAGAGAGGGGGTAGAGAGGGGGTAGAGAGGGAGTAGAGGGGGAGTAGAGAGGGGGTAGAGAGGGGGTAGAGGGGGAGCAGAGAGGGAGTAGAGAGGGGGTAGAGAGGGGGTAGAGAGGGGGTAGAGAGGGGAGTAGAGAGGGGGTAGAGAGGGGGTAGAGAGGGGAGTAGAGAGGGGGTAGAGGGGGAGCAGAGAGGGGTAGAGAGGGGAGTAGAGGGGGAGCAGAGAGGGGGGTAGAGAGGGGGTAGAGAGGGAGTAGAGGGGGGGTAGAGAGGGAGTAGAGAGGGGGTAGAGGGGGAGCAGAGAGGGGGTAGAGAGGGGAGTAGAGGGGGAGCAGAGAGGGGGGTAGAGAGGGGGTAGAGAGGGGAGTAGAGAGGGGGTAGAGAGGGGAGTAGAGAGGGAGCAGAGAGGGGGTAGAGAGGGAGTAGAGAGGGAGTAGAGGGGGGGTAGAGAGGGGGTAGAGAGGGGGTAGAGAGGGAGTAGAGAGGGGGTAGAGGGGGAGCAGAGAGGGGGTAGAGAGGGGAGTAGAGGGGGAGCAGAGAGGGGGGTAGAGAGGGGGTAGAGAGGGGAGTAGAGAGGGGGTAGAGAGGGGAGTAGAGAGGGAGCAGAGAGGGGAGTAGAGAGGGGGTAGAGAGGGGGTAGAGAGGGGTAGAGGGGTAGAGAGGGGGTAGAGAGGGGTAGAGAGGGAGTAGAGAGGGAGTAGAGAGGGGGTAGAGGGGGAGCAGAGAGGGGGTAGAGAGGGAGTAGAGGGGGAGCAGAGAGGGGGGTAGAGAGGGGGTAGAGAGGGGAGTAGAGAGGGGGTAGAGAGGGGAGTAGAGAGGGAGCAGAGAGGGGGTAGAGAGGGAGTAGAGAGGGAGTAGAGGGGGAGCAGAGAGGGGGTAGAGAGGGGGTAGAGAGGGGAGTAGAGAGGGAGTAGAGAGGGGGTAGAGAGGGGGTAGAGAGGGGGTAGAGAGGGGAGTAGAGAGGGGGTAGAGAGGGAGTAGAGGGGGAGCAGAGAGGGGGTAGAGAGGGGGTAGAGAGGGAGCAGAAAGGGGTAGAGAGGGAGTAGAGAGGGGTAGAGAGGGAGTAGAGGGGAGCAGAGAGGGGGTAGAGAGGGGGTAGAGAGGGAGCAGAAAGGGGGTAGAGAGGGGGTAGAGAGGGGAGTAGAGAGGGGGTAGAGAGGGGGTAGAGAGGGAGTAGAGAGGGAGTAGAGAGGGGGTAGAGAGGGGGTAGAGAGGGGAGTAGAGAGGGGTAGAGAGGGGTAGAGAGGGAGTAGAGAGGGGGTAGAGGGGGTAGAGAGGGGGTAGAGAGGGAGTAGAGAGGGGGTAGAGAGGGGAGTAGAGAGGGGGTAGAGAGGGAGTAGAGAGGGAGTAGAGAGGGGAGTAGAGAGGGGGTAGAGGGGGAGCAGAGAGGGAGTAGAGAGGGGGTAGAGAGGGGGAGTAGAGAGGGAGTAGAGAGGGGGTAGAGAGGGGGTAGAGAGGGGGTAGAGAGGGGGTAGAGAGGGGGTAGAGAGGGGGTAGAGAGGGGTAGAGAGGGGGTAGAGAGGGTAGAGAGGGAGAGAGGGAGTAGAGAGGGGGTAGAGAGGAGTAGAGAGGGGAGTAGAGAGGGGGTAGAGAGGGGAGTAGAGAGGGAGTAGAGGGGGAGCAGAGAGGGGGTAGAGCGGGGTAGAGAGGGGAGTAGAGAGGGGAGTAGAGAGGGGAGTAGAGAGGGGGTAGAGAGGGAGTAGAGAGGGAGTAGAGAGGGGGTAGAGAGGGAGTAGAGAGGGGAGTAGAGAGGGGGTAGAGAGGGGAGTAGAGAGGGAGTAGAGAGGGGAGTAGAGAGGGGGTAGAGAGGGGAGTAGAGAGGGAGTAGAGAGGGGAGTAGAGAGGGGGTAGAGCGGGGGTAGAGAGGGGAGTAGAGAGGGGAGTAGAGAGGGGGTAGAGAGGGAGTAGAGAGGGAGTAGAGAGGGGGTAGAGAGGGAGTAGAGAGGGGAGTAGAGAGGGGGTAGAGAGGGGAGTAGAGAGGGAGCAGAGAGGGAGTAGAGAGGGGGTAGAGAGGGAGTAGAGAGGGGAGTAGAGAGGGGGTAGAGAGGGGAGTAGAGAGGGAGTAGAGAGGGGAGTAGAGAGGGGGTAGAGCGGGGGTAGAGAGGGGAGTAGAGAGGGGAGTAGAGAGGGAGTAGAGAGGGGAGTAGAGAGGGAGCAGAGAGGGAGTAGAGAGGGGGTAGAGAGGGAGTAGAGAGGGGAGTAGAGAGGGGGTAGAGAGGGGAGTAGAGAGGGAGTAGAGAGGGGAGTAGAGAGGGGGTAGAGCGGGGGTAGAGAGGGGAGTAGAGAGGGGAGTAGAGAGGGGGTAGAGAGGGGGTAGAGAGGGGGTAGAGAGGGGGTAGAGAGGGAGCAGAGAGGGGAGCAGAGAGGGGGTAGAGAGGGGGTAGAGAGGGGGTAGAGAGGGGGTAGAGGGTTCAGGCAGCAGACTAATTTAGTATGTAACAGATGGAGAGCTGCTCTGTGAGGGGCGAGGAGGAGGGAGTTAGGGAACATTCATTAATGAATCAGTTCATTTCAGGAACAATAGGAGATGAATGAATGGACGGACAGACAGAGGTATATTAAGAAAAGGAGTCGAGGAGCGATGGGACTATTTTTCTAATGGGGTCCGAGTGGTTATTTTAGAAAAGTGATGTCACACAGTTTGGGCAACCTTGACACTGGCAGGAGTGGATGTTATTTCTATGGCTACACTACCCAACACAAACAGTATATTCTATACCAGTAGACACACAGAACTCTCTGAACGCTCAATGAACTCAACCTGCTCTGGTGAGCCTCCAACTTGACGGAAGAGCACTTGACCAGGTCACCCACCATGTCGACAAAGGTCTGAACCCTAACCCTCCACCCTAACTCCTACCCACCCTAACCCTCCACCCTAACCCTCTACCCTGACCCCTACTCACCCTAACCCTCTACCCTGACCCTCCACCCTAACCCTCTACCCTAACCCCTCCACCCTGACCCTCTACCCTGACCCTCCACCCTAACCCTCTACCCTGACCCCTCCACCCTAACCCCTACTCACCCTAACCCCTCTACCCTAACCCTCTACTCTAACCCTCTACTCTAACCCCTCCACCCTAACCCTCTACCCTAACCCCTCCACCCTAACCCTCAACTCTAACCCCTCCACTCTAACTCCTCCAGCCTGACCCTCTACCCTAACCCCTCCACCCTGACCCTCTACCCTGACCCTCCACCCTAACCCTCTACCCTGACCCTCTACCCTGACCCTCCACCCTAACCCTCTACCCTGACCCCTACTCACCCTAACCCCTCTACCCTAACCCTCTACCCTAACCCTCTACCCTAACCCTCTACCCTGACCCTCTACCCTGACCCCTCCACCCTGACCCTCTACCCTGACCCTCTACCCTGACCCTCCACCCTAACCCTCTACCCTGACCCCTCCACCCTAACCCTCTACCCTGACCCTCTACCCTGACCCTCTACCCTGACCCTCCACCCTAACCCTCTACCCTGACCCCTCCACCCTAACCCTCTACCCTGACCCTCCACCCTAACCCTCTACCCTAACCCTCTACCCTAACCCTCTACCCTGACCCTCTACCCTGACCCCTCCACCCTGACCCTCTACCCTGACCCTCTACCCTGACCCTCCACCCTAACCCTCTACCCTGACCCCTCCACCCTAACCCTCTACCCTGACCCTCCACCCTAACCCTCCACCCTAACCCTCTACCCTGACCCCTACTCACCCTAACCCCTCTACCCTAACCCTCTTCTCTAACCCTCTACTCTAACCCCTCCACCCTAACCCCTCCACCCTAACTCCTCCACCCTAACCCTCCACCCTAACTCCTCCACCCTAACCCTCCACCCTAACCCCTCCACCCTAACCCTCCAGTGCTCACCCTGCTCTGGTGAGCCTCCAACTTCACAGAAGAGCACTTGCGCAGGTCACCCGCCATGTCGGCAAAGGTCTGCGGCCGGCTCTGGTTGTCTCTGTCGTGAGCGGCCAGCGTGCGGACCAGCTGCTGAGCGGCCCACTGGCGGTGGCCCGAGGACAGGCGAGAAGACAGGCAGCACGCCGCCAGCGCGTTGGCCAGCTCCAGCGGCCCTACAGCAGTGGAATTATAGGAAGGATTGGTATACAAATGTGCAATTAGACCTGCCGGAACGAAACAAGGTGGGAAAGAAGGAATAGGGGGAGTGATTTGGGGAAGAGATGAGAGAATCAAAATCATAACATAACACAATGCATGGTACAAACAGTATGGTAATAATGACAACTAGAATGGGGACTATGGTGGCTAGCACAAGCTGATAACAATAGCTAGTAGCTACATGTTTGCGTGTACTGTCATCCGATATTAAATGCGAGGCGACTACAAGTCTACAATCACTGGCCCCTTTAACCGTTTCTTAAATCTAATTCTAATGAGCTGAAAAATATCTTTATTCATCCCAAATGCAAATGTTTAAACAAACAAACAAGTCATTACAAAAATTCTATTGAATATGACGACGCGTGATAACGAAATGTCAATGACAGACAATGTATGAGGACGACAGTGTGGCTGCCTCCAGGTCTACAGACCTCTTCTCTCCATGTCAGCCTTGTCGTAGTTGGGTCTGAGCCTGGCGCCTTTATCGGCCAGCAGCGCCACGAGGGCCTGGGTCACCACGAAGTTGGGCGACGTCACGAGCTTGTTCTCCTCGGCCACGCCCCTCAGGAAGCTGGGGAGGAACTTCCTCCGGATGGGGTCGTCTACCGTGGTCAGGTTCATCCCCGTTGCCGCCGAGATCAGGTTCTAGAGAGAGATAGATAGATATACAGGTTCTAGATCAGTCTGATCAACCCTAACAGATCAGTCTGATCAACCCTAACCCCAACACACTGGATGGGACTGTCAACAACACAATGTCTACATAATAAAACAACTGCAATCAGTCCTCAACTGCCCTAGAGGCACCAGGGAATCAAGATGCAAGGAATGTTGTATGTTATTCCAAGTAATGGGGGGGGGGGGGGGGGGGATTTACCTAAATTGGTCGAGACCAGAGGGACCTCAAGAGTTAACCAATCCTGCGAGACGGAGCTCGTTCTTATAAACGTTAGCAACGAAGTTAGATAAGATGGAAGCTTGTGTAGTAGGGATTTGTAAATCAAACAGGAATAATGATTTGATCTACGGGACTTTAATGAGGACCAGCCAACCTTTTGCTACAGGTGAGTATTAGTGGAGAGATAGTGGAAGTACATTAGTGGTGCAGAAGGAAGGAAGTTATTGGATCAAGAGCTACACTATCTGTATTGTACACTATCTGTATTGTACACTATCTGTATTGTACACTAGCTGTATTGTACACTAGCTGTATTGTACACTATCTGTATTGTACACTAGCTGTATTGTACATTATCTGTATTGTACATTATCTGTATTGTACACTATCTGTATTGTACATTATCTGTATTGTACACTAGCTGTATTGTACACTTTCTGTATTGTACACTATCTGTATTGTACTATCTGTATTGTATAGTGTACACTATCTGTATTGTACACTATCTGTATTGTACACTATCTGTATTGTACATTATCTGTATTGTACACTATCTGTATTGTACACTAGCTGTATTGTACATTATCTGTATTGTACACTATCTGTATTGTACACTAGCTGTATTGTATTGTACACTATCTGTATTGTACACTAGCTGTATTGTACATTATCTATATTGTACACTATCTGTATTGTACATTATCTGTATTGTACACTATCTGTATTGTACACTATCTGTATTGTACACTAGCTGTATTGTACACTATCTGTATTGTACACTATCTGTATTGTACATTATCTGTATTGTACACTATCTGTATTGTACACTAGCTGTATTGTACACTATCTGTATTGTACACTATCTGTATTGTACATTATCTGTATTGTACACTAGCTGTATTGTACACTAGCTGTATTGTACACTAGCTGTATTGTATAGTGTACACTATCTGTATTGTACACTATCTGTATTGTACACTATCTGTATTGTACACTAGCTGTATTGTACACTATCTGTATTGTACACTATCTGTATTGTATACTAGCTGTATTGTACATTATCTGTATTGTACACTATCTGTATTGTACACTAGCTGTATTGTACATTATCTGTATTGTACACTATCTGTATTGTACATTATCTGTATTGTACATTATCTGTATTGTACACAGCTAATTGGCCAGTGTTACCTAGTATTGATTTTTCAGTGTAACATTTCTAGTGTTGATTCAGGTGTTAAATGAACTCTGTAGGTCTTAAATTAACACTACTTGGTGTAAAATAACCCCAGTGTTGGTGTTAATAACCAGTGTTAAATCAAAACCATGCCCATCATTATCATAATTCCCAGCATGCTCTATCGCAGGTTGATTTTTAGAATCGTTTTTTTTTTTCAATATCTATGTTGATTGAATAATTAATCTTACACTACTCAAATATAAATAACATACATTTTTCTAAACTAATCCAATCTGTTAGTTGGACTTTATTGCAGCCGTTCCTGAAATGGTTATTCCAGTTTAGATACTTTAGGAAGTCTCATATCTTAGTCAATCTGAATGCAGGTTGTGGGAGAATAACAATTTCAAATGTTGGATATCTCCACTCTGGCTGGATTCCAATAACAATTACACATCACTTTGCAAACCATCATCATGTGACTTTCAGGCTACTGTATTAGGGTAAAACTATGTCCTCAAAATAAGGCCTCATTAAACACTTGTTGTATTGTATTGAAGAATTTGAATGATATAACATATTCGCTTAGGATCTCACTTGGTGAAACCCACAGGACCAAGAAAATGACTGCAACAATCACGTCTCTGTCACTAACAAATACAGTCATGTAACTACAATTCACTCGGAAGGCAAGTCAGTCTGGGAAATATGCAAATAAGGCTTTACACTAAGCAGTGTTCATTTAACACTGAAAAGTGTGGACCCCTACAGACACTGGACCAGTGTTAAATTGAACACAGCCAGTGATGATTTAACACAGGATAATTTGCTGAGCAGCTTCCTTAGTGTATAGGTCAAGTTAAGTATTTCATAAGTGTGGCGGTGAGGACTGACTTGAATTTCCTGTCTTTTTGAAAGTCGTTGAGTGCAGCAGAGAACTTGTAACTTTCTCTTTCTCTTTGAGTCTATTATCTTTGTGTGAGTCTGAGCTGTGGGTCCGTCTTTCTCCTTCTCTTTGAGTCTATGATCTTTGTGTGAGTCTGAGCTGTGGGTCCGTCTTTCTCCTTCTCTTTGAGTCTATGATCTTTGTGTGAGTCTGAGCTGTGGGTCCGTCTTTCTCCTTCTCTTTGAGTCTATTATCTTTGTGTGAGTCTGAGCTGTGTCCCCGTTGTCACCTGTGTGCAGAGCTGGACCAGCCTTTGATTCTATGATCTTTGTGTGAGTCTGAGCTGTGATTCTATGATCTTTGTGTGAGTCTGAGCTGTGATTCTATGATCTTTGTGTGAGTCTGAGCTGTGATTCTATTATCTTTGTGTGAGTCTGAGCTGTGAGTCTATGATCTTTGTGTGAGTCTGAGCTGTGTGTCCGTCGTCACCTGTGTGCAGAGCTGGACCAGCCTTTGATTCTATGATCTTTGTGTGAGTCTGAGCTGTGATTCTATGATCTTTGTGTGAGTCTGAGCTGTGAGTCTATGATCTTTGTGTGAGTCTGAGCTGTGTCCCCGTCGTTACCTGTGTGCAGAGCTGGACCAGCCTTTGATTCTATGATCTTTGTGTGAGTCTGAGCTGTGAGTCTATTATCTTTGTGTGAGTCTGAGCTGTGAGTCTATGATCTTTGTGTGAGTCTGAGCTGTGTGTCCGTCGTCACCTGTGTACAGAGCTGGACCAGCCTTTGAGTCTATTATCTTTGTGTGAGTCTGAGCTGTGGGTCCGTCGTCACCTGTGTGCAGAGCTGGATCAGCCTTTGAGTCTATTATCTTTGTGTGAGTCTGAGCTGTGATTCTATGATCTTTGTGTGAGTCTGAGCTGTGAGTCTATTATCTTTGTGTGAGTCTGAGCTGTGAGTCTATGATCTTTGTGTGAGTCTGAGCTGTGTGTCCGTCGTTACCTGTGTGCAGAGCTGGACCAGCCTTTGAGTCTATGATCTTTGTGTGAGTCTGAGCTGTGAGTCTATGATCTTTGTGTGAGTCTGAGCTGTGAGTCTATGATCTTTGTGTGAGTCTGAGCTGTGTCCCCGTCGTCACCTGTGTGCAGAGCTGGACCAGCCTTTGATTCTATGATCTTTGTGTGAGTCTGAGCTGTGAGTCCGTCGTCACCTGTGTGCAGAGCTGGACCAGCCTTTGATTCTATTATCTTTGTGTGAGTCTGAGCTGTGAGTCTATGATCTTTGTGTGAGTCTGAGCTGTGTCCCCGTCGTCACCTGTGTGCAGAGCTGGACCAGCCTTTGATTCTATGATCTTTGTGTGAGTCTGAGCTGTGAGTCCGTCGTCACCTGTGTGCAGAGCTGGACCAGCCTTTGATTCTATTATCTTTGTGTGAGTCTGAGCTGTGAGTCTATGATCTTTGTGTGAGTCTGAGCTGTGGGTCCGTCGTCACCTGTGTGCAGAGCTGGACCAGCCTTTGAGTCTATTATCTTTGTGTGAGTCTGAGCTGTGAGTCTATGATCTTTGTGTGAGTCTGAGCTGTGAGTCTATGATCTTTGTGTGAGTCTGAGCTGTGAGTCTATGATCTTTGTGTGAGTCTGAGCTGTGAGTCTATGATCTTTGTGTGAGTCTGAGCTGTGAGTCTATGATCTTTGTGTGAGTCTGAGCTGTGTCCCCGTCGTCACCTGTGTGCAGAGCTGGACCAGCAGCTTGGCAGCGTTGGGACTGTTGGAGGCCAGACAGCCAACGGCCGTACTGAGATATGCCAGGCAGGAGATAGGTTTGCTGGCCTTGGTGGCCCCGCGGGGCCGCTCGGAGGCCCCCGATCCAGCTGCAGGGCTGGTGGAGAGGCCGGCTCGCCCTGCCGCAGCCAGACACATCAGCCGGACCAGGGTCCTGATGTCTGTCAGACCCAGGGACTCCAACCCTGCTGCCAGGCTGCAGCTGGAACCACTGAGAGAGAGAGAGAGACTCAGGTGATTGGCTCACTGGTGCACAGAAGGACATACTCATAAACATACAGTACTTTGCCATGCAGTTCCCCCTTATACACTGACACCAACTAAACACACAGTGAAAGATCAGATGGATGAAGAGAGATGGAGAGACACCATGGAGACAGAGAGAGAGAGAGACAGAGAAAGAGAGAGACAGACAGGGAGAGAGAGACAGAGAGAGACAGAGACAGAGAGACAGAGAGAGAGCCAGAGACAGAGACAGAGAGAGAGCCAGAGACAGAGAGAGAGAGAGAGAGAGTCAGAGACAGAGAGAGAGTCAGAGACAGAGAAAGACAGACAGACAGGAAGAGAGAGACAGAGAGAGAGAGAGAGAGAGAGAGAGAGAGAGAGAGAGAGAGAGAGAGAGAGAGAGAGAGAGAGACAGAGAGACAGAGAGAGAGAGTGCTTGTCCTACCTGACAGAGAGCAGAGACAGACAGACAGAGTGCTTGTCCTACCTGACAGAGAGCAGGGACAGACAGACATAATGCTTGTCCTACCCTCACAGACAGACATAATGCTTGTCCTACCTGACAGAGAGCAGGGACAGACAGACAGCTGCAGCGGTTACATACAGTGAGTGTACAAAACATTAGGAACACCTGCTCTTTCCATGACATAGAATGACCAGGTGACCAAGCTATGATCCCTTATTGATGTCACCTGTTAAATCCACTTCAATCAGTGTAGATGAAGGGGAGGAGACAGGTTAAAGAAGGATGTTTAAGCCTTGAGACATGGATTGTGTACGTGTGCCATTCAGAGGGTGACTGGGCAAGACAAAAGATTGAAGTGCCTTTGAACAGGGTATGGTAGTAAGTGTGTCAAGAACTGCAACGCTGCTGGGTTTTTCATGCTCAACAGTTTCCCGTGTGTAACTGTGGGAAGCATTGGAGTCAACATGGGCCAGCATCCCTGTGGAACGCTTTCGACACCTTGTAGAGTCCACGCCCCGACAAATTGAGGCTGTTCTGAGGGCAAAAGGGGGTGGAACTCAATATTAGGAAGGTGTTCCACAGGGATGTTTTGTACACAAAGTGTATATACAGACCACAGACACCTAGCCTTCACCTAGCCCTACACACAGTCCTACACCTAGCCTACACACAGTCCTACACCTAGCCTACACACAGTCCTACACCTAGCCTACACACAGTCCTACACCTAGCCTACACACAGTCCTACACCTAGCCTACACACAGTCCTACACCTAGCCCTACACACAGTCCTACACCTAGCCTACACACAGTCATACACCTAGCCTACACACAGTCCTACACCTAGCCTACACACAGTCCTACACCTAGCCCTACACACAGTCCTACACCTAGCCTACACACAGTCATACACCTAGCCTACACACAGTCCTACACCTAGCCTACACACAGTCATACACCTAGCCCTACACACAGTCATACACCTAGCCCTACACCTAGTCTACACACAGTCCTACACCTAGCCTACACCTAGCCCTACACCTAGTCTACACACAGTCCTACACCTAGTCTACACACAGTCCTACACCTAGCCTACACACAGTCCTACACCTAGCCTACACACAGTCCTACACCTAGCCTACACACAGTCCTACACCTAGCCCTACACACAGTCCTACACCTAGCCTACACACAGTCCTACACAGAGTCTTACACCTAGTCTACACCTAGCCCTACACAGAGTCCTACACCTAGCCTACACACAGTCCTACACCTAGCCCTACACACAGTCCTACACCTAGTCTACACACAGTCCTACACCTAGCCTACACACAGTCCTACACCTAGCCTACACACAGTCCTACACCTAGCCTACACACAGTCCTACACCTAGCCTACACACAGTCCTACCCCTAGCCTACACACAGTCCTACACTTAGTCTACACACAGTCCTACACCTAGCCTACACACAGTCCTACACTTAGTCTACACACAGTCCTACACCTAGCCCTACACACAGTCCTACACCTAGCCTACACACAGTCCTACACCTAGCCCTACACCCAGTCCTACACCTAGCCTACACACAGTCATACACCTAGCCCTACACCTAGTCTACACACAGTCCTACACCTAGCCTACACACAGTCCTACACCTAGTCTACACACAGTCCTACACCTAGCCTACACACAGTCCTACCCCTAGCCTACACACAGTCCTACACTTAGTCTACACACAGTCCTACACCTAGCCTACACACAGTCCTACACCTAGTCTACACACAGTCCTACACCTAGTCTACACACAGTCCTACACTTAGTCTACACACAGTCCTACACCTAGTCTACACACAGTCCTACACCTAGTCTACACACAGTCCTACACCTAGCCTACACACAGTCCTACACCTAGTCTACACACAGTCCTACACCTAGCCTACACACAGTCCTACACCTAGCCTACACACAGTCCTACACCTAGCCTACACACAGTCCTACACCTAGCCTACACACAGTCCTACACCTAGCCCTACACACAGTCCTACACCTAGCCTACACACAGTCCTACACCTAGCCTACACACAGTCCTACACCTAGTCTACACACAGTCCTACACCTAGTCTACACCTAGTCTACACACAGTCCTACACCTAGTCTACACACAGTCCTACACCTAGTCTACACACAGTCCTACACCTAGTCTACACCTAGTCTACACACAGTCCTACACCTAGTCTACACCTAGCCTACACACAGACCTACACCTAGCCCTACACACAGTCCTACACCTAGTCTACACACAGTCCTACACCTAGTCTACACACAGTCCTACACCTAGCCCTACACACAGTCCTACACCTAGTCTACACACAGTCCTACACCTAGCCTACACACAGTCCTACACCTAGCCTACACACAGTCCTACACCTAGCCCTACACACAGTCCTACACCTAGCCCTACACACAGTCCTACACCTAGTCTACACACAGTCCTACACCTAGTCTACACACAGTCCTACACCTAGCCTACACACAGTCCTACACCTAGTCTACACCTAGCCTACCCCCAGTCCTACAGACAGTCCTACACCCACCTGACAGAGAGCAGCGACAGGGCTCTCATCACCATGGTCCTGGCCAGGAGGACCTGAGCTGCAGAGGTCACTCTCCTCAGAGCCATGACCCTGTCATGGGGGTTCTGCAGCGCTGCAGCCTGCTCACCCAGAGTCACCCTGCCTGAGGAGCTGTTCTCCACCGAGCCGTGGCACCCTGGGAAAGACACACACAGACACAGTGTTGAAGCTAACACACAACAACTGAGACACAATATAGAACAGAACAGGTGAACACTGACCCCCCCCCATTACAGAGAGGACCATACACATCTCGCCATTCCTACTTGACCAAAATCCACTATTGTTGCTAAAGGGACTTTCTGGTTAAATAACTTGAACTAAACTCAAACTATTTGGGTACAACATAAACACAGACGTGTATTAAAATCCAGTACTGTCCCTCTCTCTCTGTTTGTGTGTCTCAGCCCCTCACCTATCTGCAGCAGGGTCTCCTCCATGCTGTTGGTGGCGGTCACCATGGCTACGGACGCCCCCAGCGGGTCGCTGTCAGGGAACTGGACGGCCTCTGGGACGACCCGGCGCTCACTCAGACCCAAACGCCCCGCCAGCAGCTCAAACTCCTCCTCTCCAGTCAACCTATCATCCTCATCAACATCCAGCATGTCCCAGTCCTCTGTAGGGGGTTATAGAGCATACCACAGTCATACTATCAGCCACATGGTTATAGAGAATACCACAGTCATACTATCAGCCACATGGTTATAGAGAATAACACAGTCATACTATCAGCCACGTGGTTATAGAGAATAACACAGTCATACTATCAGCCACGTGGTTATAGAGAATACCACAGTCATACTATCAGCCACATGGTTATAGAGAATACCACAGTCATACTATCAGCCACATGGTTATAGAGAATAACACAGTCATACTATCAGCCACGTGGTTATAGAGAATACCACAGTCATACTATCAGCCACATGGTTATAGAGAATAACACAGTCATACTATCAGCCACGTGGTTATAGAGAATACCACAGTCATACTATCAGCCACGTGGTTATAGAGCATACCACAGTCATACTATCAGCCACATGGTTATAGAGAATAACACAGTCATACTATCAGCCACGTGGTTATAGAGAATACCACAGTCATACTATCAGCCACGTGGTTATAGAGCATACCACAGTCATACTATCAGCCACATGGTTATAGAGAATACCACAGTCATACTATCAGCCACATGGTTATAGAGAATAACACAGTCATACTATCAGCCACGTGGTTATAGAGCATAACACAGTCATACTATCAGCCACGTGGTTATAGAGAATACCACAGTCATACTATCAGCCACGTGGTTATAGAGAATACCACAGTCATACTATCAGCCACATGGTTATAGAGAATAACACAGTCATACTATCAGCCACATGGTTATAGAGAATAACACAGTCATACTATCAGCCACATGGTTATAGAGAATACCACAGTCATACTATCAGCCACATGGTTATAGAGAATACCACAGTCATACTATCAGCCACATGGTTATAGAGAATAACACAGTCATACTATCAGCCACGTGGTTATAGAGAATACCACAGTCATACTATCAGCCACATGGTTATAGAGAATAACACAGTCATACTATCAGCCACATGGTTATAGAGAATAACACAGTCATACTATCAGCCACATGGTTATAGAGCATAACACAGTCATACTATCAGCCACGTGGTTATAGAGAATACCACAGTCATACTATCAGCCACGTGGTTATAGAGAATACCACAGTCATACTATCAGCCACGTGGTTATAGAGAATACCACAGTCATACTATCAGCCACGTGGTTATAGAGAATACCACAGTCATACTATCAGCCACGTGGTTATAGAGAATAACACAGTCATACTATCAGCCACGTGGTTATAGAGCATACCACAGTCATACTATCAGCCACGTGGTTATAGAGAATACCACAGTCATACTATCAGCCACGTGGTTATAGAGCATACCACAGTCATACTATCAGCCACATGGTTATAGAGAATAACACAGTCATACTATCAGCCACGTGGTTATAGAGAATACCACAGTCATACTATCAGCCATAAAGCTGCAGTGAACTATTCATTCAGAGGGTCAGGAACAATTCAATCATCATCTTTAATCATAACCATTACCTTCATAGACACTGTCCTGCTTGCCCAAGAGGTCCGGAGCCTGTCCCTTATATCTGAACATGGACCACAACACGTCAGTGATCAGATCGTCATCTTGTCACTGTGATACAGTGTGTATTGAATCTTAGTTTCAGCTGTACATGTCATTGTCTGTATTAAAAGCGTAGTGTTTAATTGAGTGTCACCTTCTGTCTGCCACTGACCTCTCCATCACGGGGACTGTGGTTTTACTCTTGACCGCCAGGTGTTTGTCCCGGCAGCTACCGCAGAGGAGGTAGTATGGGTTGCCACTGCCACACTCCCCACCGAACCATCCGTCTACGTAGGACCCGTTGCTCCGGTAGCCCTGTCGGTTGGCACTGCGCCCGCAGCCAGGGTGGGTCTTCTTCATGTGCTGGTTGAAGTTGGCAACGCTGGCCTCACACAACTCACACACTACCACCTCGTCTCGTTCCTCTGTCTCACACACATGCTGCGAGGGACACGCAGAGACAGGGAGGGGAGACAGAGAGACAGGGAGGGGAGACAGAGAGACAGGGAGGGGAGACAGAGAGACAGGGAGGGGAGACAGAGAGACAGGGAGGGGAGACAGAGAGACAGGGAGGGGAGACAGAGAGACAGGGAGGGGAGACAGAGAGACAGGGAGAGAAGACAGAGAGACAGGGAGGGGAGACAGAGAGGGGACACAGAGAGACAGTGAGGGGTCACAGAGACAGGGAGAGAAGACAGAGAGACAGGGAGGGGAGACAGAGAGACAGGGAGGGGACACAGAGAGACAGGGAGGGGTCACAGAGACAGGGAGGGGACACAGAGAGACAGTGAGGGGTCACAGAGAGACAGGGAGGGGTCACAGAGAGACAGGGAGGGGACACAGAGAGACAGGGAGGGGACACAGAGAGACAGGGAGGGGTCACAGAGAGACAGGGAGGGGTCACAGAGAGACAGGGAGGGGACACAGAGAGACAGGGAGGGGACACAGAGAGACAGGGAGGGGTCACAGAGAGACAGGGAGGGGTCACAGAGAGACAGGGAGGGGACACAGAGAGACAGGGAGAGGATACAGAGAGACAAGGAGGGGACACAGAGAGACAGGGAGGGGAGACAGAGAGACAGGGAGGGGACACAGAGACACACAGAGACAGGGAGGGGACACAGAGAGACAGGGAGGGGACACAGAGAGACAGGGAGGGGACACAGAGAGACAGGGAGGGGACACAGAGAGACAGGGAGGGGACACAGAGAGACAGGGAGGGGAGACAGAGAGACAAGGAGGGGACACAGAGAGACAGGGAGACAGGGAGGGGACACAGAGAGACAGGGAGGGGACACAGAGAGACAGGGAGGGGACACAGAGAGACAGGGAGGGGACACAGAGACACACAGAGACAGGGAGGGGACACAGAGAGACAGGGAGGGGACACAGAGAGACAGGGAGGGGACACAGAGAGACAGGGAGGGGACACAGAGAGACAGGGAGGGGACAAAGAGAGACAGGGAGAGGAGGGAGGTGACAGACAGAGATAGGGAGAGGAGGGAGGGGACAGAGACAGCGAGGGGAGGGGACAGAGACAGCGAGGGGAGGGGAGGGAGGGGACAGAGACAGCGAGGGGAGGGGAGGGAGGGGACAGAGACAGCGAGGGGAGGGGACAGAGACAGCGAGGGGAGGGGAGGGACACACACATAAACACAAAGTCAGTTTAAATCTAGGTCATCAATGCCATGATGCCACTAACAGACGATGAATTAACCACAAGCAACGAGACTTGATGAATTAACCACAAGCAACAAGACTTGATGAATTAACCACAAGCAACAAGACTTGATGAATTAACCACAAGCAACGAGACTTGATGAATTAACCACAAGCAACGAGACTTGACGAATTAACCACAAGCAGCAAGACTTGATCAATTAACCACAAGCAACAAGACTTCATTAATTAACCACAAGCACCAAGAATTGATCAATTAACCACAAGCACCAAGAATTGATGATGATCAATGCCACCCACTGTAATCACCCTTAGCATGTTAGCATTCCATCTGGTTTCCAACCAAACCCTATTGACATCCCATGCTAGTTAGGCTAACGACAGAAATCACCGCCAATGGCAGAGCATGACGCAGTGTGTGTGTGAGAGCGAGAGAGAGGGAGATGGTGTGAGCGTGTGTGAGCCTCAACCTCTCTAAGCAGATGGTTAGCATTTACAGCACTAAGTGAATGAGTGTGCGAGTGAAAGTTAATTTGTTAAGAGTCAAAATCCTGACTTCCACTAAAGCAAGATGTTTAGTGAAGTGGAAGTAAGGATGAGCCCCTGAGTTAAAGGGGAGGAAAGAAGCAGCACCCCGCTGCACTCACACACACCCATGTCGGCCAGTCCAGTACCTCTGGGATCCACATGCCCAGGATGTCAGTGTCACTGGCCAGGTCCTGACCAAACATGGCCTCCATGGCCTCCTCGTCCAGATCAAGCTCCAGTTCCTCATCTAGGTTAAAGTCATACAGCGCTCCGGGGTCCTGCTGTAGGGCACTGCCCTCCCTACGAGACTGGCTACGATGGGCCTGGACCGAGCGGTACAGACCAGCTACAGGAGAGGGGAGGGGAGAGTATATGTTAGAATAGTATAGAAGTTTAGTGACACAGAGGTCCAGGGTCCTGCTGTAGGGCACTGCCCTCCCTACGAGACTGGCTACGATGGGCCTGGACCGAGCGGTACAGACCAGCTACAGGAGAGGAGAGAGTATATGTTAGAATAGTATAGAAGTTTAGTGACACAGAGGTCCAGGGTCCTGCTGTAGGGCACTGCCCTCCCTACGAGACTGGCTACGATGGGCCTGGACCGAGCGGTACAGACCAGCTACAGGAGAGGAGAGAGTATATGTTAGAATAGTATAGAAGTTTAGTGACACAGAGGTCCAGGGTCCTGCTGTACGGCTGACCACCATGACCTGGACCGGGCCGGTACAGACCAGCTAGAGGGGAGGGGGATGGGACCTCACCGTACCATATTATCACGTTAATTAGGTGCCGATACCATATGTATAGCGATTCAATACTGTGATTTTACGTTCCAAACATATTGCTCACCATATATATTATATATATTGTGGGGCGGCAGGTAGCTTAGTGGTTAAGAGCGTTGTGCCAGTAACCGAAAGGTCGCTGGTTCTAATCCCCGAGCCGACTAGGTGAAAAATCTGCCGATGTGCCCTTGAGCAAGGCACTTAACCCTAATTGCTCCTGTAAGTCGCTCTGGATAAGAGCGTCTGCTAAATGACTAAAATGTAAATGTAAATGTATCTACTGCAGAGAGACAAGAGAGAGCCGTGAGAAAGACAAATAAATAATAATAATCAGTCATGGAAATAAAAGTGCTGAAAACAAATTGTCTCTCTATTTAAAAAGAAGATGAGAGAACAAGCTACGAGGGAAAAATACTGCGAGTTTTTTTTTGGCGCAGGTATAGCCAACTAGTGCAAAAATTATATTGTGATATTGTCAAAACGATACAAAATAATATCCCGATATGTAACTATCGATTGTTTTCCCCCCATCACTAGCCTGCACCGAGTAGTACTACACAGCTAACAGAAGAGGAGATACCAGCACCACCAAACGCTTTAGTAGGAACTTTAGTAAATCAAATCAAATGTTGTTATTTGTCACGTGCGCCGAATACAACAGCTGTAGACCTTAATGTGAAATGCTGACTGACGAGCCCTTAGGGTGCTTATCTGGGTAAATATAAACTCAGCAGAAAAAGAAAGGTCCTCTCACTGTCAACTGCGTTTATTTTCAGAAAACTTAACATGTGTAAATATTTGTATGAACATAAGATGAGCACTGATGGAGGGATTGTGAGTTCCTGATGTAACTCGGGCAGTTGTTGTTGCCATCCTGTACCTGTCCCGCAGGTGTGATGTTCGGATGTACCGATCCTGTGCAGGTGTTGTTACACGTGGTCTGCCACTGCGAGGACGATCAGCTGTCCGTCCTGTCTCCCTGTAGCGCTGTCTTAGGCGTCTCACAGTACGGACATCGCAATTTATTGCCCTGGCCACATCTGCAGTCCTCATGCCTCCTTGCAGCATGCCTAAGGCACGTTCACGCAGATGGGCAGGGAACCTGGGCATCTTTCTTTTGGTGTTTTTCAGAGTCAGTAGAAAGGCCTCTTTAGTGTCCTAAGTTTTCATAACTGTGACCTTAATTGCCTACCGTCTGTAAGCTGTTAGTGTCTTAATGACCGTTCCACAGGAGCATGTTCATTAATTGTTTATTGTTCATTGAACAAGCATGGGAAACAGTTTTTAAACCCTTTACAATGAAGATCTGTGAAGTTATTTGGATTTTCACTAATTATCTTTGAAAGACAGGGTCCTGAAAAAGGGAAGTTTCTTTATTTATTTTTTCCTGAGTTTACTTTCAAAAACATAAAGTGATACTGGCAAGAGCAGTGTGTGGGTTTTCCTTTTCTTAGACGTCTCGGAGGAAAGGAAAAAGGAGGGAGGAAGGGAGAGCAGAGAGAGAGAGAGAGTCTCACCAGCACGGGTCAGCAGCGTCCTAGCAGCCAAGTCAAAGCGGTGTTTCCTGCTGACAGCAGAGTGACCTCTGGGTGTTGGACCACTGGAGGCTGAGGCACTGTCCTGGTCCAGACCCTCTGGACTGCAGGGACACACAGTCAGTAAACATGGGGAAATGATCCGCTGTTTTACACTGCACTCACAGTCAGTCAGTCACGTGGAAACTGACAACAAGGACAACACAGCCCTCGTACAACCAGAAACATGGAAACAGATGATCTAATATCGGTTTTAAATGATAACTAGTAGTTCAATAGCAATAGCAAACAGAATAGACGGCATCCCCTGACTCTTTCTGCGCTGTAGCAGGAAGTATTGTAAGTTCATGTTGTTGTTGTTGAATCCTGAATCTACAGCAGTTTTATGAATCTACAGCTACTAAGTGCACTATGGGCAACAGAAGGCTTTAGACAGTCATACCTGACCCCTGACCCTGAGGGGGCTGTACTCTAGAACAGGTTCAGTTACTGTAGACTGTACCTACCTCTCACTGAAGCCCTCCTCCATGTCTGCAGCGTCAGCGTTAGGGATATCTCCAGGGGAGTGTAGGTAGCTCCTCTCCAGACTCTTACCCCCTCCCGAGGCTGTGGCCCCTGGGCAGGTGGAGCTGTCTGACCCCCCTCCTCCAGAGTGGCTCTCCTCCTGCTCCTCCTCCTCCGTTCCGGGGTGCTCTATCATCCACATGGCCAGCACTGTGATGTTCTGGGCATCAGCCTCGCCACGAGTACCTGGGGGGGGGATGGGGTGCAGATAGGAACTGATGACATCCTTAGATCACTGTCAGGGTGCTGCTAACAGGGGTGGCAGGTAGCCACGAGGTTAGAGCGTTGGGACCAGGTAACAAAGGTTGCTGAATTTGAATTCCTGAGCCGAAAAAGATCTGTCGCTGTGCCCTTGAGCAAGGCACTTAACCCCCAATTGCTCCATTTGGCGCTGGCCAATGGTGACCCCGGCCGTGACCCCACTCCCTGCGGGTGTTTCAGGGGGAGTTGGGATATGCAACACATTACCATTACACACTTGTAATGATGAACACATTAACAAGTCTGTAGCAGGACAAATATAATCAGTTATAATAATAATATTAGAAGTGGTTGTATACTGAATGGCCATTGGCTGGGAGAGAGACGGTCCATTAGAAGTGGTTGTATACTGAATGGCCATTGGCTGGGAGAGAGACGGTCCATTAGAAGTGGTTGTATACTGAATGGCCATTGGCTGGGAGAGAGACGGTCCATTAGAAGTGGTTGAATACTGAATGGCCATTGGCTGGGAGAGAGACGGTCCATTAGAAGTGGTTGAATACTGAATGGCCATTGGCTGGGAGAGAGACGGTCCATTATAAGTGGTTGAATACTGAATGGCCACTAGATAAAGTAGGAGGCTCATTTGCAAACAAGCTGGACCTTCTGAACTGATGGCTGACTCCATGTTTGCTGCCAACAGTAACCAAAGTGTTCTCGCTCATATTCAGCGATACAACATGTGATATTTGTGATACACTACATGGCCAACAGTATGTGGACAGCTTCTCGTCGAACATCTCATTCCAAAATCATGGGCATTAATATGGAGTTGGTCCCCCTTTGCTGCTATAACAGCCTCCACTCTTCTGGGAAGGCTTTCCACTAGATGTTGGAACATTGCTGAGGGGACTTGCTTCCATTCAGCCACAAGAGCATTAGTAAGGTCGGGCACTGATGTTGGGCGATTAGGCCTGGCTCGCAGTCGGCGTTCCAATTCATCCCAAAGGCAGGGTTGATGTCAGGGCTCTGTGCAGGTCAGTCAAGTTATTCCACACAGATCTCGACAAACCATTTCTGTATGGACCTCACTTTGTGCACGGGGGCATTGTCATGCTGAAACAGGAAAGGGCCTTCCCCAAACTGTTGCCACAAAGTTGGAAGCACAGAATCGTCTAGAACGTCATTGTATGCTGTAGCGTTAAGATTTCCCTTCACTTAAACTAAGGGGCCAAGCCCGAACCATGAAAAACAAGGTAGTGTATAGTGAAGTCAGTCCCTGTACCCTCCAGAGCCTTGGTATAAGGTAGTGTATAGTGAAGTCAGTCCCTGTACCCTCCAGAGCCTTGGTATAAGGTAGTGTATAGTGAAGTCAGTCCCTGTACCCTCCAGAGCCTTGGTATAAGGTAGTGTATAGTGAAGTCTGTCCCTGTACCCTCCAGAGCCTTGGTATAAGGTAGTGTATAGTGAAGTCAGTCCCTGTACCCTCCAGAGCCTTGGTATAAGGTAGTGTATAGTGAAGTCAGTCCCTGTACCCTCCAGAGCCTTGGTATAAGGTAGTGTATAGTGAAGTCAGTCCCTGTACCCTCCAGAGCCTTGGTATAAGGTAGTGTATAGTGAAGTCAGTCCCTGTACCCTCCAGAGCCTTGGTATAAGGTAGTGTATAGTGAAGTCTGTCCCTGTCCCTGTACCCTCCAGAGCCTTGGTATAAGGTAGTGTATAGTGAAGTCTGTCCCTGTACCCTCCAGAGCCTTGGTTTAAGGTAGTGTATAGTGAAGTCTGTCCCTGTACCCTCCAGAGCCTTGGTATAAGGTAGTGTATAGTGAAGTCTGTCCCTGTACCCTCCAGAGCCTTGGTATAAGGTAGTGTATAGTGAAGTCAGTCCCTGTACCCTCCAGAGCCTTGGTATAAGGTAGTGTATAGTGAAGTCAGTACCTGTCCCTGTAGCCTCCAGAGCCTTGGTGATCTGCCTCAGAGAGAAGCCCATCTCCAGGAGGGGCACAGCGATGGCCGGGGGTGGAGGGGAAGTGGAGAGTCTGCTGCTGGGGTCCGACAGGGCTGGAGTGGACAACACGGAGGAGAGGATGTTACCATCACATACAGAGACAAACAGGACTTACAGAACGTATCCTGTGTGCTACTATGGACAGGTATATTTTATTGATCAGAAAAAAAAGTAAGAGCCTTAAGAATGAAGTCACCAAGAGCCGCCTTCGTTCCAGGGGCCCTAGTCCTACATTTACAGTTTTTATTTTAGTAATTTAGTAGATGCTCTTATCCAGAGCAACTTACAGTTAAGTGCATTCATCTGAAGATAGCTAGGTGGGACAACCACATATCACAGTCACAGTAATATCATATCACAGTCACAGTAATATCATATCACAGTCACAGTAATATCATATCACAGTCACAGTAATATCATATCACAGTCACAGTAATATCATATTACAGTCACAGTAATATCATATCACAGTCACAGTAATATCATATCACAGTCACAGTAATATCATATTACAGTCACAGTAATATCATATTACAGTCATAGTGTATGCACTCACTAACTGTAAGTCGCTCTGGATAAGAGCGTCTGCTAAATGACTAAAATTTTAAAATGTTAATAGTAATATCATATCATAGTCACAGTAATATCATTCCCTCAAGTCAAATAAATAAGCAAAGTCAGTACTAGCCAGCCTGTTGGCCTGGGATAAAATAGGGCCAGTACTAGCCAGCCTGTTGGACTGGGATAAAACAAGGCCGGTACTAGCCAGCCTGTTGGACTGGGATAAAACAGGGCCAGCACTAGCCAGCCTGTTGGCCTGGGATAAAATAGGGCCAGTACTAGTCAGCCTGTTGGCCTGGGATAAAATAGGGCCAGCACTAGCCAGCCTGTTGGCCTGGGATAAAACAGGGTACAAGCCAGCCTGTTGGTCTGGGATAAAACAGGGCCAGCACTAGCCAGCCTGTTGGCCTGGGATAAAATAGGGCCAGTACTAGCCAGCCTGTTGGCCTGGGATAAAATAGGGCCAGTACTAGCCAGCCTGTTGGTCTGGGATAAAACAGGGCCAGTACTAGCCAGCCTGTTGGCCTGGGATAAAATAGGGCCAGTACTAGTCAGCCTGTTGGCCTGGGATAAAATAGGGCCAGTACTAGCCAGCCTGTTGGTCTGGGATAAAACAGGGCCAGCACTAGCCAGCCTGTTGGCCTGGGATAAAACAGGGCCAGTACTAGCCAGCCTGTTGGTCTGGGATAAAACAGGGCCAGTACTAGCCAGCCTGTTGGTCTGGGATAAAATAGGGCCAGTACTAGCCAGCCTGTTGGCCTGGGATAAAATAGGGCCAGTACTAGCCAGCCTGTTGGTCTGGGATAAAACAGGGCCAGTACTAGCCAGCCTGTTGGCCTGGGATAAAATAGGGCCAGTACTAGTCAGCCTGTTGGCCTGGGATAAAATAGGGCCAGTACTAGCCAGCCTGTTGGTCTGGGATAAAACAGGGCCAGCACTAGCCAGCCTGTTGGCCTGGGATAAAACAGGGCCAGTACTAGCCAGCCTGTTGGTCTGGGATAAAACAGGGCCAGTACTAGCCAGCCTGTTGGTCTGGGATAAAACAGGGCCAGTACTAGCCAGCCTGTTGGCCTGGGATAAAACAGGGCTAGCACTAGCCAGCCTGTTGGCCTGGGATAAAACAGGGCCAGTACTAGCCAGCCTGTTGGTCTGGGATAAAACAGGGCCAGTACTAGCCAGCCTGTTGGTCTGGGATAAAACAGGGCCAGTACTAGCCAGCCTGTTGGTCTGGGATAAAACAGGGCCAGTACTTGCCAGCCTGTTGTTCTGGGATAAAACAGGGTACTAGCCAGCCTGTTGGTCTGGGGTAAAACAGGGCCAGTACTAGCCAGCCTGTTGGTCTGGGATAAAACAGGGCCAGTACTAGCCAGCCTCTTGGTCTGGGATAAAACAGGGCCAGTACTAGCCAGCCTGTTAGTCTGGGATAAAACAGGGCCAGTACTAGCCAGCCTCTTGGTCTGGGATAAAACAGGGTACTAGCCAGCCTGTTGGTCTGGGGTAAAACAGGGCCAGTACTAGCCAGCCTGTTGGTCTGGGATAAAACAGGGCCAGTACTAGCCAGCCTGTTGGTCTGGGATAAAACAGGGCCAGTACTAGCCAGCCTGTTGGTCTGGGATAAAACAGGGCCAGCACTAGCCAGCCTGTTGGTCTGGGATAAAACAGGGCCAGTACTAGCCAGCCTGTTGGTCTGGGATAAAACAGGGCCAGCACTAGCCAGCCTGTTGGTCTGGGATAAAACAAGGCCAGTACTTGCCAGCCTGTTGGTCTGGGATAAAACAGGGCCAGCACTAGCCAGCCTGTTGGCCTGGGATAAAATAGGGCCAGTACTAGCCAGCCTGTTGGTCTGGGATAAAACAGGGAACTAGCCAGCCTGTTGGTCTGGGGTAAAACAGGGCCAGTACTAGCCAGCCTGTTGGCCTGGGATAAAACAGGGAACTAGCCAGCCTGTTGGTCTGGGGTAAAACAGGGCCAGTACTCGCCAGCCTGTTGGACTGGGGTAAAACAGGGCCAGTACTAGCCAGCCTGTTGGACTGGGATAAAACAGGGTACTAGCCAGCCTGTTGGTCTGGGGTAAAACAGGGCCAGTACTAGCCAGCCTGTTGGACTGGGATAAAACAGGGTACTAGCCAGCCTGTTGGCCTGGGATAAAACAGGGCCAGCACTAGCCAGCCTGTTGGCCTGGGATAAAACAGGGCCAGTACTAGCCAGCCTGTTGGACTGGGATAAAACAGGGTACTAGCCAGCCTGTTGGCCTGGGATAAAACAGGGCCAGCACTAGCCAGCCTGTTGGCCTGGGATAAAATAGGGCCAGTACTAGTCAGCCTGTTGGCCTGGGATAAAATAGGGCCAGTACAAGCCAGCATGTTGGTCTGGGATAAAACAGGGCCAGCACTAGCCAGCCTGTTGGCCTGGGATAAAACAGGGCCAATACTAGCCAGCCTGTTGGTCTGGGATAAAACAGGGCCAGTACTAGCCAGCCTGTTGGTCTGGGATAAAACAGGGCCAGTACTAGCCAGCCTGTTGGTCTGGGATAAAACAGGGCCAGTACTAGCCAGCCTGTTGGCCTGGGATAAAACAGGAACAGCACTAGCCAGCCTGTTGGCCTGGGATAAAATAGGGCCAGTACTAGCCAGCCTGTTGGTCTGGGATAAAACAGGGCCAGTACTAGCCAGCCTGTTGGTCTGGGATAAAACAGGGCCAGTACTAGCCAGCCTGTTGGTCTGGGATAAAACAGGGTACTAGCCAGCCTGTTGGTCTGGGGTAAAACAGGGCCAGTACTAGCCAGCCTGTTGGTCTGGGATAAAACAGGGCCAGTACTAGCCAGCCTGTTGGTCTGGGATAAAACAGGGCCAGTACTAGCCAGCCTGTTGGTCTGGGGTAAAACAGGGCCAGTACTAGCCAGCCTGTTGGTCTGGGGTAAAACAGGGCCAGTACTAGCCAGCCTGTTGGTCTGGGGTAAAACAGGGCCAGTACTAGCCAGCCTGTTGGTCTGGGATAAAACAAGGCCAGCACTAGCCAGCCTGTTGGTCTGGGATAAAACAAGGCCAGTACTAGCCAGCCTGTTGGTCTGGGATAAAACAGGGCCAGTACTAGCCAGCCTGTTGGTCTGGGATAAAACAGGGCCAGTACTAGCCAGCCTGTTGGTCTGGGATAAAACAGGGCCAGTACTAGCCAGCCTGTTGGTCTGGGATAAAACAGGGCCAGTACTAGCCAGCCTGTTGGTCTGGGATAAAACAGGGTACTAGCCAGCCTGTTGGTCTGGGGTAAAACAGGGCCAGTACTAGCCAGCCTGTTGGTCTGGGATAAAACAGGGCCAGTACTAGCCAGCCTGTTGGCCTGGGATAAAACAGGGCCAGTACTAGTCAGCCTGTTGGACTGGGATAAAACAGGGTCTCAGGGGAGCTGAGGCTCTGTGTTTGTGTGTCTCTGTGTCTCTGTGTTTGTGTGCGTGTATGCATGCGATGCTTGGTGTGTAATCCATACATGTTCCTGTCCTGTTGGTTGGTCTGGAGGTCTGGGTCTCAGGGGAGGTGAGGCTCTGTCTGCGGCCCACCTCGTCAGAGGGAGACGTGGGGAGAGAAGACACCGGGGGGGTCTGGGCACGACGCGTTGGCAGCAGAGTGGTGGTCGGGTAGCTTGAAAACATTTGCCTGTAAAGACCAGGCATTGTAATAAATACCTTGACTTTAAAAAGTATCCACAGTGTTTGTGTGTGTGTGTGTGTGTGTGTGTGTGTGTGTGTGTGTGTGTGTGTACTGTGTGTGTGTGTGTGTGTGTGTTTGAGTGTGTGTGTGTGTGTGTGTGTGTGTGTGTGTGTGTGTGTGTGTGTGTGTGATTGATATACCTGAGCAGGCTAAGCGGCATGACCCCAGGGGACTCTGAGGCAGGGACAGTCTCTGTGTCAGTAACTGGTGTAGTGGCGGTGGTAGTATCCTCCAGAGAGGAGCTCATGAAGGAGGTGGTGCTGGAGGCCGAGGGGCTAGTGGTGATGGGCGTCTGGGCCTGCTGCTCTCCCTGCACACCTTCCTCACACTCTGGGTCAGCTAAGACGCCGGGAGAGAGACCAACACACCCTTAGTACAGAGTTTTCCTTTACTCTTGACAGGTCACAACATCAGATGGTCAGAGAAACCTCCAAGGTAACTAGCTAGCTAGTATTAACAGGTGTATAGATGTTTACCCCAGGAAGAACCCAGTCCAGGACCAGAGATGGAAAAGCCTTCCCTAACAAACACCATGTTATTTTCCTCAGTGTAGAGGGACTCACCAGGCCTGGCTTTGCCCCCGCTGCAGTGTCCGTCCAGCAGCCCGCTGACCACCAATTTATAGATCACGGCCTGAGCCCTCTCCAAATCGGCCAATCCCAACGCCCGCTTGATGGGTGACCTCATCACGGCCCGCTTGACCATGTGACGCATCAGGAACTGCAGTGCCGCCCTCATCTCAACTTCCTCCTGGCACACGGGCGAGGCCGCTCCGCCACTGGGGGTGGACCCAGCGTTCAGGTCTGCATTGTGTCCACTGGGAGCAGGCTCCGGCTGAACCTGGACCGATTACAGAGTGGGCCGTTAGCAGACGCTTTGATTGAACCTGGACCGATTACAGAGTGGGCTGTTAGCAGACGCTTTGATTGAACCTGGACCGATTACATTGTGGGCCGTTAGCAGACGCTTTGATTGAACCTGGACCGATTACAGAGTGGGCCGTTAGCAGACGCTTTGATTGACGAAACACACATTTACAGTATACTTGGGGCCAGTGACTTTTTCCTGACAACGGAACCTGGGCCCAGGCATTTCTCGGACAGGTACTATATGATGTGAGAGCCATGCGGGATTCGAACCCACAACCCTGATGTTGCTGCCACCAAACTGACTCACCAGATGCAGTACTACTAACCTTGGGTATGAGCAGCAGCTCAGCATACTTGGAGCAGGTGAGCAGGGTGCTGAGGGCTTTCATTGCCCCCAGGTAGAGGTAGGACAGCTGCACTGCATGGATCTCAGATTGACTGGCCCCTGAGGAGGGAGAGCCATCGTGGCCCCGGCCCCCGTGAGACAGCCCCTCATGGCCCTTCCTCCTGTTGCCCTCCTGGGGGGTCTGAGGAGCAGGGGAGAGGTTCTCTGGACTTCCTCCTCCTCCTCCTCCACCCTGGTTTTGGGAGTCCAAGGCGTAGGAGGAGATCTCGCTCTCTGATTTGGAGTTGGGCACCACGTGGGCTTTGACCTCGTCCAGGCTGTGTGACACTCTCAGATCAGAGGTCGTCGTCGTGGTGACGGTCCCCGTTGTTGTTGTGTCTTTGGGGTCTGGGGAGACCCTGTGTTG
>NW_028165262.1:160000-180000 GCF_964263955.1 Coregonus lavaretus
ATAAACACATCTGGGACCAGGCTAGGTGGATGGGTGGAAGAGGGCTGGTGATATCATGGTACCATGCAGAGTTGGGATGAGTCAATGAATGAGTCAATAGCTTATATATGGGATATGGATGATGGTGGATAAGTTATTGGGAGGTATTAATGGTAGTGGATGAGGGTGGTTATGGAGGAAAAGTATTGAAACAGGGCTAGGTGATGGAGTTTTACAGAATAGTTATGTGAACATAGCCAGTGTACATATTCAGCAAGACATGAAACTGCTATTGACTAAACTATAATCTGCTTGAATATAAAGCTGAATCCTCCCTTCTCCTGAAATGAATGTATTAAGAGGTTCACGGTTATTGTCCATAATTGTCGGTAAAAACGATTATACGATAATTGTGCCAGCCCTAATAATAAGCCTTGCTTCTCTCAAGGCCTTAGCCTGGTCTCAGATCTGTTTCCGCTCTTGCCTACTCCACTGGCATTGTCACCCCCATGAGAATTCCATCAGGCAAAAGAGAGCACAAACTGATCTGGGACCAGGGCTATCGAGACCTGCTGGGTCAAATCTAACGTTAATACCTGATGGTGATCTCCGCCTCGTCCCACTGCACCTTGGCCGAGGCGCTCCCCTCCTTCACCACACCCAGTAGAGTAGCGTGACGACCGGTCTGTTTGTGTACACAGCGCCCCCCCACACGCAGCCCTGCGTCAGCACCCCCCATCACGGCCAGCACAGGCCACACCTTTAGAGTTCAACATGAAATGCCTTTAAGAACAGACAGCAAGCTCTGAAATAGATATTTACAATAAAAGACTGCGGCTCCAGTTCATAATGAGCATTGTGCTACTTGTAAATATTACATGAATGTAAATCACATAGCTATTAATTATATCAATATAAATGACCTAAAATAGAAATATCCTGATGTAACATCTCACATCACATACTGTAGTTCATTTAGTTTGAACTGTAACATAAGAGCTGCCTTCCCCCTCTGTGTCATGGCGTTGTGTCATGGTGTTGTCAAGGTGTTGTGTCATGGCGTTGTGTCATGGCGTTGTGTCATGGTGTTGTGTCATGGCGTTGTGTCATGGTGTTGTGTCATGGTGTTGTGTCATGGCGTTGTGTCATGGCGTTGTGTCATGGCGTTGTGTCATGGTGTTGTGTCATGGCGTTGTGTCATGGCGTTGTGTCATGGCGTTGTGTCATGGTGTTGTGTCATGGCGTTGTGTCATGGTGTTGTGTCATGGTGTTGTCATGGCGTTGTGTCATGGCGTTGTGTCATGGCGTTGTGTCATGGTGTTGTGTCATGGCGTTGTGTCATGGCGTTGTGTCATGGTGTTGTCATGGCGTTGTGTCATGGCGTTGTGTCATGGTGTTGTCATGGCGTTGTGTCATGGCGTTGTGTCATGGTGTTGTCATGGCGTTGCGTCATGGCGTTGTGTCATGGCGTTGTGTCATGGTGTTGTCATGGCGTTGCGTCATGGCGTTGTGTCATGGCGTTGTGTCATGGCGTTGTGTCATGGTGTTGTCATGGCGTTGTGTCATGGCGTTGCGTCATGATCTTGCAAATCAAAAAAACTATTAGCCTGGGTACCAGACTGTTTGTGCTAACATTCCATACTCATGCCAAACACGTTGTGGAATGGCAAAAACAGACTGGTACCCAGGCTAATGAAAACTGCTAATCACAACAAACCATCAGTGAATAGACATACAGACCTCGGTACAGAGGGTCCTGAGATGGTGATCAGAGAGATCCCCTAGACCTCCATGCCCCTGGCGGCCCCGCTCCTCCTCCCCTCTCTGGGGGTCCCTGGAGGAGTCCCTCTGGTCCCTCTGGGCATCATGTTCCTCTCTGCTCTGCACCGAACGACTCTTCTTTAACCTCTGACCTGTTGTTCCTGGTGTGTTATATCATGTGTTTTTTTTAATTTTTATTTATTTCACCTTTATTTAACCAGTTAAACCAGTTGAGAACAAGTTCTCATTTACAACTGCGACCTGGCCAAGATAAAGCAAAGCAGTGCGATAAAAACAAACACAGAGTTACATATGGGGTAAAAACAAAACAAAGTCAAAAATACAACAGAAATACATATATATACAGTGTGTGCAAATGTAGCAAGTTAAGGAGGTAGGCAATAAAATAGGCTATAGTGCAAAATAATTACAATTAGTATTAACACTGGAATGATAGATGTGCAAGAGATGATGTGCAAATAGAGATACTGGGGTGCAAATTAGCAAAATAGATAACAATATAGGGATGAGGTAGTTGGGCGGGCTAATTTCAGATGGGCTGTGTACAGGTGCAGTGATCGGTAAGGTGCTCTGACAACTGATGCTTAAAGTTAGTGAGGGAGTGTTACTGTATATGTGATGGTGATGACGGTGGACCTTTTAATATTAACTCACAAAAACTATGTTTAAGTGAGTTTAAGTCAGGCTGGTCAAAATGTGCAAAAGTCAGGAAATTCAAATGAGCAACACAACCCCTTCTTCACCCATGCACTAACAAGGATCTCCAGAACCCAGATTTGACATCTACTACAAGAGCTATGTTGGTCTACTGTACTTTAAACTGCCTTTGTGACATGACACAAAGAAGACAGTAAAGTACAAATATCTTCTCCTCTCCTCAACCTCCCTTCTCTAATCTCCTCTCCTCTCCTCAACCTCCCTTCTCTAATCTCCTCTCCTCTCTCCTCAACCTCCCTTCTCTACTCTCTCCTCAACCTCCCTTCTCCTCTCCCCTCTCCTCTCTCCTCTCCCCTCTCCTCAACCTCCCTTCTCCTGTCCCCTCTCCTCTCCTCTCTCCTCAACCTCCCTTCTCCTCTCCTCCCCTGTCCTCTCCTCTCCCCTCACCTCTCCTCTCTCCTCTCCCCTCTCCTCTCTCCTCAACCTCCCTTCTCCTCTCCTCTCCTCTCATTTACATTTTACATTTTAGTCATTTAGCAGACGCTCTTATCCAGAGCGACTTACAGTTAGTGAATACATATTTTTTTATACTGGCCCCCCGTGGGAATCGAACCCACAACCCTGGCATTGCAAATGCCATGCTCTATCAACTGAGCTACATCCCTGCCGGCCATTCCCTCCCCTACCCTGGACGACGCTGGGCCAATTGTGCGCCGCCCATGAGTCTCCCGGTCGCGGCCGGCTGCTACAGAGCCTGGATTCGAACCAGGATCTCTAGTGGCACAGTTAGCACTGCGATCCAGTGCCTTAGACCACTGCGCCACTCAGGAGACTCTCCCCTCTCCTCTCCTCAACCTCCCTTCTCCTCTCCCCTCTCCTCTCCTCTCCCCTCCCCTCACCTCTCTCCTCTCCCCTCCCTTCTCCCCTCTCATCTCCCCTCACCTCTCCTCTCTCCTCCTCTCCTCTCCCCTCCCCTCCCCTCTCCTCTCCTCTCCCCTCTCCTCAACCTCCCTTCTCCTCTCCTCTCCTCTCCTCTCCTCTCCTCTCCTCTCCTCTCCTCTCTCTCCTCTCCTCTCCTCTCTCCTCTCCTCTCTCCTCTCCTCTCCTCTCCTCTCCCCTCTCCTCACCTCTCCTCTCACCTCCTCCTCCAGTACCGTTGGCTGCGTCTCTGAAGCAGGGTTTGATCTTGTGTAACCTCTCCATCATGATGTTGTTGATGCAGTGAGTCCAGTGGTCCGTGCGGTGCAGGATCCTGATGAGCTGTGTAGTGGCCTCAGCCAGGACTGTGGCCACAGGGCTGCAGATAGGATCACCAGCCAGGAGGTCACGAGGGGTACCCCGCATCTGCATATCACAGATCTTTACCTGGAGACAGAGAGGCAGTATAGAGCTGACCGGGAAGCAGAATGCGCTTGCTTGTAGAAAGCCTCCGGCTGTGCAATGGCATAGCCTTGCTTTGTTCATTTAGCAGACAAGACGCTCTTATTTCCCGAGGCCCTTATCACAGTCAAGACACACCTATTTTATAGTAAAAATATTTTTTTACAAATGAAAAAAAGTTGCCAGTGCAAAGTAGTGCAAAGTGATGCGCATCTTGCATCTGGGACAGTTATTCTCTAAGTGATCATTTGAAACGGGGCTCAATTTGGCGAGCTGAAAAAAAATAAAAAACATTTCTGGGTTACAAACCAAAACCGGTCTTCTTTTCGATAGAGTTTATTCAGGATGTTCTTTTGAATTTTCTAAATGGATTAACAATTCCACATGGAACATTGCATGGTGATGAATTACGGCCACAACATCTGTTTGGTGAGTAGGCCTAGGCTTAATGATTCTGATGAAAATATGCTCCGTCTTTATCAAACTTATGTTTTTGCGTATTTTCAGTGTGGAACCTGTCTATGTTTAGGGGGGTTTATAGCCGAGGCTAACTAACCTGTCTATGTTAAGGGGGGTTTATAGCCGAGGCTAACTAACCTGTCTATGTTAAGGGGGGTTTATAGCCGAGGCTAACTAACCTGTCTATGTTAAGGGGGGTTTATAGCCGAGGCTAACTAACCTGTCTATGTTAAGGGGGGTTTATAGCCGAGGCTAACTAACCTGTCTATGTTAAGGGGGGTTTATAGCCGAGGCTAACTAACCTGTCTATGTTTAGGGGGGTTTATAGCCGAGGCTAACTAACCTGTCTATGTTAAGGGGGGTTTATAGCCGAGGCTAACTAACCTGTCTATGTTAAGGGGGGTTTATAGCCGAGGCTAACTAACCTGTCTATGTTAAGGGGGGTTTATAGCCGAGGCTAACTAACCTGTCTATGTTAAGGGGGGTTTATAGCCGAGGCTAACTAACCTGTCTATGTTAAGGGGGGTTTATAGCCGAGGCTAACTAACCTGTCTATGTTAAGGGGGGTTTATAGCCGAGGCTAACTAACCTGTCTATGTTAAGGGGGGTTTATAGCCGAGGCTAACTAACCTGTCTATGTTAAGGGGGGTTTATAGCCGAGGCTAACTAACCTGTCTATGTTAAGGGGGGTTTATTGCCGAGGCTAACTAACCTGTCTATGTTAAGGTGGGTTTATAGCCGAGGCTAACTAACCTGTCTATGTTTAGGGGGGTTTATAGCCGAGGCTAACTAACCTGTCTATGTTAAGGGGGGTTTATAGCCGAGGCTAACTAACCTGTCTATGTTTAGGGGGGTTTATAGCCGAGGCTAACCAATTCTAAATGACGCTAGCAGTTCGCAAAGTAGCATACGCGGAAAATAGACGTGATGCAATTATTCCAAAACTGCAGCTCGTTGTTTGAACATATATTTTCCTACTTCAATCAACCAGTCCATTTTGAATTTGTCATTCGGCAAGGAATGTAGCTTGTGTATCCCATCAGTTAGATACATTTGTATAGGCATTTATTTCTGTAGGCCTAACGGGAGCTTGGGTGAGCACTCAGCAGGCGTGTGTAGAGGGAGCGGTCGGAACGCATTTGAGTGAAAGAGACACAGAGGGGAAAGGGAATTTAGGGGGAAGAACTGTGTGACGCTTGGCATGGTTTCCTTTTTGTTGTGCCCCGCAAATGCACATGTAAAAATGGAACACTAGAGTCAAAGCACATTAACGTCGTCTTCAAGACAATAAAAAAAAAAAAATTGTGAGGGTAATGGTCATTTGCCACAAAGCACATTCCACCAAATAGTTTTACAGTATTTGAAAACAATGTGAACTCTGGTTAAAGATGGAGTTTTGACGTCTGTTGGAGAACTGGATTATTCTTGCACATCCCTGCGCGCTACTTCATGATCAAACAATGAATTTATCCAACTGAGTTCTCAGAAGGTTGGAAGTTGTTTTTGAATAACCTAAAAACATGACAGGCCGAAGGTAACAATGACAGAGGTTGAACAAACAACGGCAAGATAGAAAAATCTAACCAGTCATTTGAACAAACCTTACAGTTGAGGTTTAACTAGGTTCTAGATTTAACTAGGTTCTAGCTTTAACAAGGTTCTAGATTTAACAAGGTTCTAGATTTAACTAGGTTCTAGATTTAACAATGTTCTAGGTTTAACTAGGTTCTAGGTTTAACTAGGTTCTAGATTTAACAAGGTTCTAGATTTAACAATGTTCTAGATTTAACAAGGTTCTAGATTTAACTAGGTTCTAGATTTAACAAGGTTCTAGATTTAACTAGGTTCTAGATTTTAAAAGGTTTAACTAGGTTCTATATTTAACTAGGTTCTAGAATTAACAAGGTTCTAGGTTTAACTAGGTTCTAAATGTAACATGGTTTAACTAGGTTCTAGATTTAACAAGGTTCTAGGTTCAGCGCTGGTAGTCTTACCTTCTCTCCAGGGTTGCTGCTGTAGAACATGACACAGGGGTAGAGCTCTGTGGTTCAAGGTTCAGCGCTGGTAGTCTTACCTTCTCTCCAGGGTTGCTGCTGTAGAACATGACACAGGGGTAGAGCTCTGTGGTTCTAGGTTCAGCGCTGGTAGTCTTACCTTCTCTCCAGGGTTGCTGCTGTAGAACATGACACAGGGGTAGAGCTCTGTGGTTCTAGGTTCAGCGCTGGTAGTCTTACCTTCTCTCCAGGGTTGCTGCTGTAGAACATGACACAGGGGTAGAGCTCTGTGGTTCTAGGTTCAGCGCTGGTAGTCTTACCTTCTCTCCAGGGTTGCTGCTGTAGAACATGACACAGGGGTAGAGCTCTGTGGTTCAAGGTTCAGCGCTGGTAGTCTTACCTTCTCTCCAGGGTTGCTGCTGTAGAACATGACACAGGGGTAGAGCTCTGTGGTTCTAGGTTCAGCGCTGGTAGTCTTACCTTCTCTCCAGGGTTGCTGCTGTAGAACATGACACAGGGGTAGAGCTCTGTGGTTCAAGGTTCAGCGCTGGTAGTCTTACCTTCTCTCCAGGGTTGCTGCTGTAGAACATGACACAGGGGTAGAGCTCTGTGGTTCTAGGTTCAGCGCTGGTAGTCTTACCTTCTCTCCAGGGTTGCTGCTGTAGAACATGACACAGGGGTAGAGCTCTGTGGTTCAAGGTTCAGCGCTGGTAGTCTTACCTTCTCTCCAGGGTTGCTGCTGTAGAACATGACACAGGGGTAGAGCTCTGTGGTTCTAGGTTCAGCGCTGGTAGTCTTACCTTCTCTCCAGGGTTGCTGCTGTAGAACATGACACAGGGGTAGAGCTCTGTGGTTCTCGGTTCAGCGCTGGTAGTCTTACCTTCTCTCCAGGGTTGCTGCTGTAGAACATGACACAGGGGTAGAGCTCTGTGGTTCTAGGTTCAGCGCTGGTAGTCTTACCTTCTCTCCAGGGTTGCTGCTGTAGAACATGACACAGGGGTAGAGCTCTGTGGTTCTAGGTTCAGCGCTGGTAGTCTTACCTTCTCTCCAGGGTTGCTGCTGTAGAACATGACACAGGGGTAGAGCTCTGTGGTTCTAGGTTCAGCGCTGGTAGTCTTACCTTCTCTCCAGGGTTGCTGCTGTAGAACATGACACAGGGGTAGAGCTCTGTGGTTCTAGGTTCAGCGCTGGTAGTCTTACCTTCTCTCCAGGGTTGCTGCTGTAGAACATGACACAGGGGTAGAGCTCTGTGGTTCTAGGTTCAGCGCTGGTAGTCTTACCTTCTCTCCAGGGTTGCTGCTGTAGAACATGACACAGGGGTAGAGCTCTGTGGTTCTAGGTTCAGCGCTGGTAGTCTTACCTTCTCTCCAGGGTTGCTGCTGTAGAACATGACACAGGGGTAGAGCTCTGTGGTTCTAGGTTCAGCGCTGGTAGTCTTACCTTCTCTCCAGGGTTGCTGCTGTAGAACATGACACAGGGGTAGAGCTCTGTGGTTCTAGGTTCAGCGCTGGTAGTCTTACCTTCTCTCCAGGGTTGCTGCTGTAGAACATGACACAGGGGTAGAGCTCTGTGGTTCTAGGTTCAGCGCTGGTAGTCTTACCTTCTCTCCAGGGTTGCTGCTGTAGAACATGACACAGGGGTAGAGCTCTGTGGTTCTAGGTTCAGCGCTGGTAGTCTTACCTTCTCTCCAGGGTTGCTGCTGTAGAACATGACACAGGGGTAGAGCTCTGTGGTTCTAGGTTCAGCGCTGGTAGTCTTACCTTCTCTCCAGGGTTGCTGCTGTAGAACATGACACAGGGGTAGAGCTCTGTGGTTCTAGGTTCAGCGCTGGTAGTCTTACCTTCTCTCCAGGGTTGCTGCTGTAGAACATGACACAGGGGTAGAGCTCTGTGGTTCTAGGTTCAGCGCTGGTAGTCTTACCTTCTCTCCAGGGTTGCTGCTGTAGAACATGACACAGGGGTAGAGCTCCGCGGCGTCCACGTCCTCAAAGGCTAACTTGGGCTCCTGTGGAGAACAATAACAGGCTTCTGTAAACACAGCAGAGACGGTCTCAAACACCCTGGTGTCTCTAGTCTCTAGGGTTCAGACTTGGGGGGTGGGGGGAGTTACGACGACACCCTGGTGTCTCTAGTCTCTAGGGTTCAGACTTGGGGGGTGGGGGGAGTTACGACGACACCCTGGTGTCTCTAGTCTCTAGGGTTCAGACTTGGGGGGTGGGGGGAGTTACGACGACACCCTGGTGTCTCTAGTCTCTAGGTTTCAGACTTGGGGGGTGGGGGGAGTTACGACGACACCCTGGTGTCTCTAGTCTCTAGGTTTCAGACTTGGGGGGTGGGGGGAGTTACGACGACACCCTGGTGTCTCTAGTCTCTAGGTTTCAGACTTGGGGGGTGGGGGGGAGTTACGACGACACCCTGGTGTCTCTAGTCTCTAGGTTTCAGACTTGGGGGGTGGGGGGAGTTACGACGACACCCTGGTGTCTCTAGTCTCTAGGTTTCAGACTTGGGGGGTGGGGGGAGTTACGACGACACCCTGGTGTCTCTAGTCTCTAGGTTTCAGACTTGGGGGGTGGGGGGAGTTACGACGACACCCTGGTGTCTCTAGTCTCTAGGTTTCAGACTTGGGGGGTGGGGGGAGTTACGACGACACCCTGGTGTCTCTAGTCTCTAGGTTTCAGACTTGGGGGGTGGGGGGAGTTACGACGACACCCTGGTGTCTCTAGTCTCTAGGTTTCAGACTTGGGCATTCATCCCCTGCTGACAGATATTGATCTCTCCACCCCTCCCTCTCTGTGTCATCTATACATCTCTCTCTGTGAGGAGACTGTAATGACTTGCCATCAGACGTCATGGGGTTTTAATTGTTTTGGGAAGATAATCCGGCTCGAATGACCAGCAACGGTGAAAAGCAACTCAAAACTGAGGGGGAAAAAAGGCAAAACTGATAGTTCTAGCATTATCCACTCACCTCTCCGTTCTTCCCGAAGGAGATGGTGCGTGCCTCCATGTCTAACACACAGCTGATGTAGTCTCCCTGGGTGAAGGACGAGAGGGTGAGGGTCTGCTCTCCGTTGTGGTACAGGTTCCCGCTGTAGGCCCGGTACAGCCACATGTCTGACGTGGTGCGGTGGTTGAAGTCATGGACAGGCCAACGGGACACCCCGACACACGTCCCCTCGTTCCCACGGTTCTCCTTCACAATGTAGAACTACAGAAAGAAACAAACAGACACAATGTTATGAGATACAGGAAACACCTGACATAAGATGCATTACGCAGCCAGCACGGGAGCTCATTAATGAAGACGCAGCCAGCACGGGAGCTCATTAATGAAGACGCAGCAAGCACGGGAGCTCATTAATGAAGACGCAGCAGCACGGGAGCTCATCAATGAAGACGCAGCAGCACGGGAGCTCATTAATGAAGACGCAGCAGCACGGGAGCTCATTAATGAAGACGCAGCAGCACGGGAGCTCATTAATGAAGACGCAGCAGCACGGGAGCTCATGAATGAAGACGAAGCAGCACGGGAGCTCATTAATGAAGACGCAGCAGCACAGGAGCTCATTAATGAAGACGCAGCAGCACGGGAGCTCATTAATGAAGACGCAGCAGCACGGGAGTTCATCAATGAAGACGCAGCCAGCACGGGAGCTCATTAATGAAGACGCAGCAGCACGGGAGCTCATTAATGAAGACGCAGCAGCACGAGAGCTCATTAATGAAGACGCAGCAGCACAGGAGCTCATTAATGAAGACGCAGCAGCACGGGAGCTCATTAATGAAGACGCTGCAGCACGGGAGCTCATTAATGAAGACGCTGCAGCACGGGAGCTCATTAATGAAGACGCAGCAAGCACGGGAGGTCATCAATGAAGACGCAGCAGCACGGGAGCTCATTAATGAAGACGCAGCAGCACGGGAGCTCATTAATGAAGACGCAGCAGCACGGGAGCACATTAATGAAGAGGCAGCAGCACGGGAGCTCATTAATGAAGACGCAGCAGTACGGGAGCTCATTAATGAAGACGCAGCAGCACGGGAGCTCATTCATGAAGACGCTGCAGCACGGGAGCTCATTAATGAAGACGCAGCAAGCACGGGAGGTCATTAATGAAGACGCAGCAAGCACGGGAGGTCATCAATGAAGACGCAGCAGCACGGGAGCTCATTAATGAAGACGCAGCAGCACGGGAGCTCATTAATGAAGACGCAGCAGCACGGGAGCTCATTAATGAAGGCGCAGCAAGCACGGGAGCTCATTAATGAAGACGCAGCAAGCACGGGAGGTCATTAATGAAGACGCAGCAGCACGAGAGCTCATTAATGAAGACGCAGCAGCACGGGAGCTCATTTATGAAGACGCAGCAGCACGGGAGCTCATTAATGAAGACGCAGCAGTACGGGAGCTCATTTATGAAGAAGCAGCAGCATGGGAGCTCATTAATGAAGACGAAGCAGCACGGGAGCTCATTAATGAAGACGAAGCAGCACGGGAGCTCATTAATGAAGACGCAGCAGCACGGGAGCTCATTAATGAAGATGCAGCAGCACGGGAGCTCATTAATGAAGACGAAGCAGCACGGGAGCTCATTAATGAAGACGCAGCAGCACGGAAGTTCATCAATGAAGATGCAGCCAGCACGGGAGCTCATTAATGAAGACGCAGCAGCACGGGAGCTCATTAATGAAGACGCAGCAAGCACGGGAGGTCATCAATGAAGACGCAGCAAGCACGGGAGGTCATCAATGAAGACGCAGCAGCACGGGAGCTCATTAATGAAGACGCAGCAGCACGGGAGCTCATTAATGAAGACGCAGCAGCACGGGAGCTCATTAATGAATACACAGCAGCACGGGAGCTCATTAATGAAGACGCAGCAGCACGGGAGCTCATTAATGAAGACACAGCAGCACGGGAGCTCATTAATGAAGACGCAGCAGCACGAGAGCTCATTAATGAAGACGCAGCAGCACGGGAGCTCATTAATGAAGACGCTGCAGCACGGGAGCTCATTAATGAAGACGCAGCAAGCACGGGAGGTCATCAATGAAGACGCAGCAAGCACGGGAGGTCATCAATGAAGACGCAGCAGCACGGGAGCTCATCAATGAAGACGCAGCAGCACGGGAGCTCATTAATGAAGACGCAGCAGCACGGGAGCTCATTAATGAAGACGCAGCAGCACGGGAGCTCATTAATGAAGACGCAGCAGCACGGGAGCTCATTAATGAAGACGCAGCAGAACGGGAGCTCATTAATGAAGACACAGCAGCACGGGAGCTCATTAATGAAGACGCTGCAGCACGGGAGCTCATTAATGAAGACGCAGCAGCACGGGAGCTCATTAATGAAGACGCAGCAGCACGGGAGCTCATTAATGAAGACACAGCAGCACGGGAGCTCATTAATGAAGACACAGCAGCACGGGAGCTCATTAATGCAGACGCAGCAGCACGGGAGCTCATTAATGAAGACACAGCAGCACGGGAGCTCATTAATGAAGACGCTGCAGCACGGGAGCTCATTAATGAAGACGAAGCAGCACGGGAGCTCATTAATGAAAGATTGTAGCTACAGGTAACCGCCAAAATAAAGGAAACACCAACATAAAGTGTCCTAACAGGGCGTTGGGCCACCAGCCAGAACAGCTTCAATGCACCTTGGCATAGATTCTATAAGTGTCTGGAACTCTATTGGAGGGATGTGACATCATTCTTCCATGAGAAATGCCATCATTTGGTGTTTTGTTGATGGTGGTGGAAAACGCTGCCTCAGGCGCCGCTCCAGAATCTCCAATAAGTGTTCAATTGGGTTGAGATCTGGTGACTGAGACACATAAACCCCCTTTAAACCCCCTACGCTCCTATGAGACCCCTCTTTCAAAGTCACTGAGATCTCTTCTTCTAGCCACGGTAGTCAAAATAATGGGCAACTGGGTATTTTTATACATGACCCTAAGCATGATGGGATGTTAATTGCTTTATTAACTCAGGAACCTCACCTGTGTGGAAGCAGCTGCTTTCAATATAGTTTGTATCCCTCATTTACTCAAGCGTTTCCTTTATTTTGCCAGTTACCCGGATGTCTGCAGTCAGTTGCTGGTAGAAGGAAAATATACTGTATGTTGTTGTTCACATCCTGAAAACTGACTGCTGTGTATAGGACATTTACTCACACAACAAAACAAAGGATTGCTATTCTACAGTAGTTTATTTCAACCACTGTAATTCTGCTTTCCTATGACCAGAGAGGCTGGATGACCAGCAGGACATATGCTCTTCTGACGGCTGCCACATGACATCTCAAACATTCGCAACGGGACAGTGGGCGTGTTTTCACATGCTATTTCATCTCAAACATTAGCAACGGGACAGTGGGCGTGTTTTCACATGCCATTTCCCCTCAAACATTAGCAACGGGACAGTGGGCGTGTTTTCACATGCCATTTCCCCTCAAACATTAGCAACGGGACAGTGGGCGTGTTTTCACATGCCATTTCATCTCAAACATTAGCAACGGGACAGTGGGCGTGTTTTCACATGCCATTTCCCCTCAAACATTAGCAACGGGACAGTGGGCGTGTTTTCACATGCCATTTCCCCTCAAACATTAGCAACGGGACAGTGGGCGTGTTTTCACATGCCATTTCCCCTCAAACATTAGCAACGGACAGTGGGCGTGTTTTCACATGCCATTTCATCTCAAACATTAGCAACGGGACAGTGGGCGTGTTTTCACATGCCATTTCCCCTCAAACATTAGCAACGGGACAGCGGGCGTGTTTTCACATGCCATTTCCCCTCAAACATTAGCAAGTAGACGGGACAGTAGGCGTGTTTGATGGCTGTTTGGCTGAAGGCCTCAGAGCAGAGCTGACTGTTTCTCCATCCTGTTTCTGGCAGGGCGTGTTTGATGGCTGTTTGGCTGAAGGCCTCAGAGCAGAGCTGACTGTTTCTCCATCCTGTTTCTGGCAGGGCGTGTTTGATGGCTGTTTGGCTGAAGGCCTCAGAGCAGAGCTGACTGTTTCTCCATCCTGTTTCTGGCAGGGCGTGTTTGATGGCTGTTTGGCTGAAGGCCTCAGAGCAGAGCTGACTGTTTCTCCATCCTGTTTCTGGCAGGGCGTGTTTGATGGCTGTTTGGCTGAAGGCCTCAGAGCAGAGCTGACTGTTTCTCCATCCTGTTTCTGGCAGGGCGTGTTTGATGGCTGTTTGGCTGAAGGCCTCAGAGCAGAGCTGACTGTTTCTCCATCCTGTTTCTGGCAGGGCGTGTTTGATGGCTGTTTGGCTGAAGGCCTCAGAGCAGAGCTGACTGTTTCTCCATCCTGTTTCTGGCAGGGCGTGTTTGATGGCTGTTTGGCTGAAGGCCTCAGAGCAGAGCTGACTGTTTCTCCATCCTGTTTCTGGCAGGGCGTGTTTGATGGCTGTTTGGCTGAAGGCCTCAGAGCAGAGCTGACTGTTTCTCCATCCTGTTTCTGGCAGGGCGTGTTTGATGGCTGTTTGGCTGAAGGCCTCAGAGCAGAGCTGACTGTTTCTCCATCCTGTTTCTGGCAGGGCGTGTTTGATGGCTGTTTGGCTGAAGGCCTCAGAGCAGAGCTGACTGTTTCTCCATCCTGTTTCTGGCAGGGCGTGTTTGATGGCTGTTTGGCTGAAGGCCTCAGAGCAGAGCTGACTGTTTCTCCATCCTGTTTCTGGCAGGGCGTGTTTGATGGCTGTTTGGCTGAAGGCCTCAGAGCAGAGCTGACTGTTTCTCCATCCTGTTTCTGGCAGGGCGTGTTTGATGGCTGTTTGGCTGAAGGCCTCAGAGCAGAGCTGACTGTTTCTCCATCCTGTTTCTGGCAGGGCGTGTTTGATGGCTGTTTGGCTGAAGGCCTCAGAGCAGAGCTGACTGTTTCTCCATCCTGTTTCTGGCAGGGCGTGTTTGATGGCTGTTTGGCTGAAGGCCTCAGAGCAGAGCTGACTGTTTCTCCATCCTGTTTCTGGCAGGGCGTGTTTGATGGCTGTTTGGCTGAAGGCCTCAGAGCAGAGCTGACTGTTTCTCCATCCTGTTTCTGGCAGGGCGTGTTTGATGGCTGTTTGGCTGAAGGCCTCAGAGCAGAGCTGACTGTTTCTCCATCCTGTTTCTGGCAGGGCGTGTTTGATGGCTGTTTGGCTGAAGGCCTCAGAGCAGAGCTGACTGTTTCTCCATCCTGTTTCTGGCAGGGCGTGTTTGATGGCTGTTTGGCTGAAGGCCTCAGAGCAGAGCTGACTGTTTCTCCATCCTGTTTCTGGCAGGGCGTGTTTGATGGCTGTTTGGCTGAAGGCCTCAGAGCAGAGCTGACTGTTTCTCCATCCTGTTTCTGGCAGGGCGTGTTTGATGGCTGTTTGGCTGAAGGCCTCAGAGCAGAGCTGACTGTTTCTCCATCCTGTTTCTGGCAGGGCGTGTTTGATGGCTGTTTGGCTGAAGGCCTCAGAGCAGAGCTGACTGTTTCTCCATCCTGTTTCTGGCAGGGCGTGTTTGATGGCTGTTTGGCTGAAGGCCTCAGAGCAGAGCTGACTGTTTCTCCATCCTGTTTCTGGCAGGGCGTGTTTGATGGCTGTTTGGCTGAAGGCCTCAGAGCAGAGCTGACTGTTTCTCCATCCTGTTTCTGGCAGGGCGTGTTTGATGGCTGTTTGGCTGAAGGCCTCAGAGCAGAGCTGACTGTTTCTCCATCCTGTTTCTGGCAGGGCGTGTTTGATGGCTGTTTGGCTGAAGGCCTCAGAGCAGAGCTGACTGTTTCTCCATCCTGTTTCTGGCAGGGCGTGTTTGATGGCTGTTTGGCTGAAGGCCTCAGAGCAGAGCTGACTGTTTCTCCATCCTGTTTCTGGCAGGGCGTGTTTGATGGCTGTTTGGCTGAAGGCCTCAGAGCAGAGCTGACTGTTTCTCCATCCTGTTTCTGGCAGGGCGTGTTTGATGGCTGTTTGGCTGAAGGCCTCAGAGCAGAGCTGACTGTTTCTCCATCCTGTTTCTGGCAGGGCGTGTTTGATGGCTGTTTGGCTGAAGGCCTCAGAGCAGAGCTGACTGTTTCTCCATCCTGTTTCTGGCAGGGCGTGTTTGATGGCTGTTTGGCTGAAGGCCTCAGAGCAGAGCTGACTGTTTCTCCATCCTGTTTCTGGCAGGGCGTGTTTGATGGCTGTTTGGCTGAAGGCCTCAGAGCAGAGCTGACTGTTTCTCCATCCTGTTTCTGGCAGGGCGTGTTTGATGGCTGTTTGGCTGAAGGCCTCAGAGCAGAGCTGACTGTTTCTCCATCCTGTTTCTGGCAGGGCGTGTTTGATGGCTGTTTGGCTGAAGGCCTCAGAGCAGAGCTGACTGTTTCTCCATCCTGTTTCTGGCAGGGCGTGTTTGATGGCTGTTTGGCTGAAGGCCTCAGAGCAGAGCTGACTGTTTCTCCATCCTGTTTCTGGCAGGGCGTGTTTGATGGCTGTTTGGCTGAAGGCCTCAGAGCAGAGCTGACTGTTTCTCCATCCTGTTTCTGGCAGGGCGTGTTTGATGGCTGTTTGGCTGAAGGCCTCAGAGCAGAGCTGACTGTTTCTCCATCCTGTTTCTGGCAGGGCGTGTTTGATGGCTGTTTGGCTGAAGGCCTCAGAGCAGAGCTGACTGTTTCTCCATCCTGTTTCTGGCAGGGCGTGTTTGATGGCTGTTTGGCTGAAGGCCTCAGAGCAGAGCTGACTGTTTCTCCATCCTGTTTCTGGCAGGGCGTGTTTGATGGCTGTTTGGCTGAAGGCCTCAGAGCAGAGCTGACTGTTTCTCCATCCTGTTTCTGGCAGGGCGTGTTTGATGGCTGTTTGGCTGAAGGCCTCAGAGCAGAGCTGACTGTTTCTCCATCCTGTTTCTGGCAGGGCGTGTTCTTCCTCTAGTCTAACAGATGGCTGCGGCCTCCTCAGCCTTGTGATACCTGGAAGCTCAGGCTGTGTCCCAAAAGCCACTCTCTTCCCTATTGGGGCCACAGCCTGTCACTGGGACTTTACTGCTGATAGAAACACGTGATGTTACAGAGGCCTAAGGCGTTGCTTTCCTCTCATTGGCTATCAGACCCGTCGTGTACCTCTATCTAGTCCAAGTCTCATTTATATTTATAGGTCATTTCATGTCTCAATACACTTTACACACATTTTCCTGTTGAAAAGCAAGTATAAATTCAAGGTCAAAGAAAATCTTTGGAGCAAAATTTTTGACACAATTGCACACTTCACAGAGTCGGGCATTGAAGGAGTTGGTCTAATGGTGCCCATTGATGTCATTGGTCTCCCACTTGCTTGAGAACAAAAGAGGAAAGCCCCCCCCCCCACCCACCCACCTTACCCCCACTGTGTCATGGCATGTTGAGATGTGCCTCTTGTTAAGTAATCAGGTGTTAAATGAGGTGAAAAGGAGACTGGAGTATGACGGTACATTTTAGAGACTCTTAATTCCCCCAGCTCACAACTGTGACAGAATGTTGTTTGGTAATACCTTAAAGAACACAATTACCAGGCATCGACCAGCACACGTTGACTTTTTAAACAGCCATTAGCTCCCCATCTTGGTGGCTGAAATCTCCTATGTTATGTTGGTCTTTGAGGGCTCGGGAATTATTACGCTGCACTCTTTAATAATATAACATACGCCATTTTGCAGATGCTTTTATTCCAAAGCGACTTACAGTCACGTGTGCATACATTTTACATATGGGTGGTCCCGGGAATCAAACCCACTACCCTGGCGTTACAAACACCATGCTCTACCAACTGAGCTACAAAAGGACCACAAACTGTTATCTGCTGTTTGCTGTTTATCTGCTGTTTACTTTATCTGTTGTTTATCTACTGTTTATCTGCTGTTTATCTGCTGTTTATCTGTTGTTTATCTGCTGTTTATCTGTTGTTTATCTGCTGTTTATCTGCTGTTTATCTCCTGTTTATCTGCTGTTTATCTGCTGCTTATCTGCTGTTTATTTACTGTTTATCTGCTGTTTATCTGCTGTTTATCTGCTGTTTATCTGCTGTTTATCTGCTGTTTATCTGCTGTTTATCTGCTGTTTATCTGCTGTTTATCTCCTGTTTATCTGCTGTTTATCTGCTGCTTATCTGCTGTTTATCTGCTGTTTATCTGCTGCTTATCTGCTGTTTATTTACTGTTTATTTACTGTTTATCTGCTGTTTATCTGCTGTTTATCTGCTGTTTATCTGCTGTTTATCTGCTGTTTATCTGCTGTTTATCTCCTGTTTATCTGCTGTTTATCTGCTGCTTATCTGCTGTTTATTTACTGTTTATCTGCTGTTTATCTGCTGTTTATCTGCTGTTTATCTGCTGTTTATCTGCTGTTTATCTGCTGTTTATCTACTGTTTATCTGCTGTTTATCTGCTGTTTATCTACTGTTTATCTGCTGTTTATCTACTGTTTATCTGCTGTTTATCTGCTGTTTATCTGCTGTTTATCTGCTGTTTATCTGCTGTTTATCTGCTGTTTATCTGCTGTTTATCTGCTTCAGTCTTCCTTCAATGTTTAACATGTCTTCTTCCTTTAGACCTACTCATTCAGTAAGGAGTCTGGCCATTGTCTCACCTAAAGGTCTTGGTACCAGTGTTGTGTAAGAGTGTAGATGTACTGTCCCTTCCACTAGTAGCACCCAGAGGAGATGTACTGTACCTTCCACTGGTAACATCCAGAGGAGATGCCGGTAGAGGCCAGTCCATATCCCTTCCCCCCGTTGCCGTGGGTCAGACCCTGGCCATTCTCCACCACACAACACTGAGTCTTCTCCGGGTCAAACGACACCTCCTGGATAGGAAGGTTCTCATCCTCCTCCTCACCCTGGGGACGGGACAGATAGACGAATCAGAAGAAGAAGAAGAAGAAGAAGAAGAAGAAGTAGAAGAAGAAGAAGCAGAAGAAGAAGAAGAAGAAGAAGAAGAAGAAGGAGGGGGAGAAGAAGAAGAAGAAGAAGAAGAAGAAGAAGAAGAAGAAGAAGAAGAAGAAGAAGAAGAAGAAGGGGGAGGAGGGGAGAAGAAGAAGAAGAAGAAGAAGAAGAAGAAGAAGAAGAAGAAGAAGAAGAAGAAGAAGAAGGGGGAGGAGGAGGAGGGGGAGAAGAAGAAGAAGAAGAAGAAGAAGGGGGAGGATGAGGAGGGGGAGAAGAAGAAGAAGAAGAAGAAGAAGAAGCAGAAGAAGAAGAAGAAGAAGAAGAAGAAGAAGAAGGGGGAGGAGGAGGAGGGGGAGAAGAAGCAGAAGAAGAAGCAGAAGAAGAAGCAGAAGAAGTAGCAGTGATAGAGAGTGTATTATGAGTTAACCTGTACCTGTAGTTTGAGCTCCTTCTCTTTCTCTTCCATCTGGATGGTGTGCTTGGCCTGGGCGATGGGAGCGTCCCACATACAGTCAGACAGCAGGGAGAAGAGACGCTCCACCACCTAGAGGTGGAACACACGCCTTTATCAGTTACATGATCCAATCCTGTTATCGGGACCTGAATAGTCACTCAGTTGATCAGTTTTTGCGAGGCTTCACTCTGCGTACAGCTGCAGTACCTGTGTCATCTGGTCGCCCTCTACACTGGCCTCACAGGCAGGCAGCACAGCCTCTAGAACGTGAAGGGCCAGGAGACGAGTTCTCAGGTTGCCCACCAGAGGGACTCCTACAGACAAACAACAATAACACTAGTCATTGAAAAGCAAAAGGAAAAATGAACGCAAATAGGTTCTAAGGGGCATAACAAATCCAAAGCCAGGCACTCGTGTGGGTTTGAAAGTTTAAAAAACATTTAATGTACGGGCTAAGACTTTATTAACATACACCAACGCCTTCATCCGTTTGACCTGAGCTTTGACAAATAACATATTGAATGGAGGACATTGGCGAAAATGGAGGCCTTGTGCTCCTTACTTCTGTCCTGATGTCGGTCAGGAATGATATTAAAAGGTTGGAGGCGGCGGTGCATATCTAGGCTATGTTCAAGTCTATGCAAATAAACATCTACACTTATAGGGTACAGACTAGTGATTTAGCATCATCTATTTTAATGTACAAACACAGTTTATTGGACGGTACCTGAGCAGCATTTCTGTGCCGCGATGTTGAGCAGCACCTCTGTCCACTTTGGAGAAGACATCTTGGATTGGATGGCCTTGGAGGAGACCACTCGTCTCAGGAACACCAGGAAGTCTCCCAGGTGAAGCTCTGCTGTATGCTGCTTACGCACCAACGCTATGGAACACAACAACAACAACAACAACATATTACAGAGTGAAGCTCTAAAGGGTGCTGTTTCCACTACAACACATCAACAACAACAACAACAACAACATATTACAGAGTGAAGCTCTACAGGGTGCCGTTTCCACTCCAACACCATGGAACACAACAACAACAACAACAACAACATATTATAGAGTGAAGCTCTACAGGGTGCTGTTTCCACTCCAGCACATCAACAACAACAACAACATATTACAGAGTGAAGCTCTACAGGGTGCTGTTTCCACTCCAACACATCAACAACAACAACATGTTACAGAGTGAAGCTCTACAGGGTGCTGTTTCCACTCCAACACATCAACAACAACAACAACAACATATTACAGAGTGAAGCTCTACAGGGTGCTGTTTCCACTCCAACACATCAACAACAACAACAACATATTACAGAGTGAAGCTCTACAGGGTGCTGTTTCCACTCCAACACATCAACAACAACAACAACATATTACAGAGTGAAGCTCTACAGGGTGCTGTTTCCACTCCAACACATCAACAACAAC